>NW_026929598.1:0-38495 GCF_032062105.1 Saccostrea cuccullata | reverse complement strand
TCTTGAAAATCTGTGCTTGATTTTTGACTTATTAGACGCGCAAATCTTTTCTTCTTCTTTCGTCTTCTGCATCTGTTAAAATGTAAATTTTGTTGAAGTATTCGACATTTAGTTATATTTCCAACTGTTTCCTCATATCTCTTTACAAGGTATGATTATTTCTCGACAGTTACAACTTAATTACTGTAAAACAAAGTTAGTTTTTCAGACAAACAGACAAAAAAAAACCCGATATGCCCAGAATCTTCGATGATGGGACATAAATAAATACCATGAGCAGATCAAAGAACGAAACTAAACATATTTTCTTTAAAGTATTCACAAACTCACCCACAAAGTATACAGAATATACAGGTTATACAAAACAAAGTTCCAGCGATCACTGATGTCGAAATGACGGCTGCAGTGGCTTCCAGCCTTAATGACACAACGCATTGTCCTGGAACTTCGGGATCTGAATTTACCCGTGAAAAATAATTTTAATAACATCATTTAATAATATCTTGAAACAATTAAGGCAAAACACTACTTTTAGAAAAGATAATTTAATTCATCAATATGTTTTAAAAATTGATATAGTTTAAGCAAATAAGGTGTAAATGAATAGGTTGAGGAAGGAACAATTATCTGTTTTGAGAAGAACTAATACAAAAAATTTACGAAAAAAAATTGTTGACCATGTTTAAACTCAAATTTTGTAAATTTACCAGCAAAATTAAAAATATTGGAAGAAATGTGAGATGGTGACTTCTTAATTTTTTATTATCTACCTTTGAATTTCAATCCGGTACTATTTATAATATCCTTTCCTGCGCACACAAATGTTATGGTTTCTATCATCATTTGGCAGTTTTGTTCTTTCTTTGATGATCCACCAACAATGAAATCTTTAAAGACCGTGTAATTAGACGTAAGACGAGAAATGCATTTCCTTGTGGATGCTTTGACCTCCTGATCAACACTCAGCTGTAGTCCAAACTGGAGGCTCCAGGACATTTCCACCGTCATAAACTCCTCCAGTTTGACAGAGGACATGGAAGTGACCCATTCTGACCATTTATTACTGACTCTGGCATATAGTCTGTTATTCCCAAACCAAATGGCATAACCATAGTACTGGTCATCGTCTCCCCCATTACTTAACAAGAAACAGGTATGTGTATTTGTCATCAGCCTAACATTAAACGTTATAGTGATACCAAGAGAACTTTTTGCTATATCGCCAAAACAGACATTTGTCAGGTCCCCAAAAGCCAGATATTGACGTCCATCTAATATGACTGCAGTTCCCCCACTCACACCTGTGGTAAGCGTCGGAGTACCCGTGCCCCCTATCACGACGTTGTCGCTCGATGTTACCAGATACTGTCCAATAATGTTTTGGAAATTGTATCTCTTCGTAGAGATTTTTTCAACTAAAAGAAAATTACAAATATTATTATTGATATCGTATTTTATTTACTTTTGGGAAAAATCACTTTAAGGGTGAAATCTCGTAATTGTTATGTATTATGTCTTAGTAACTAACTTTTCACAGTTTCAGTTTTCATGTACCTGTCACATCAAAATAACTTTGTAGTACGTTTAAAGTTTTAGTATGTGATGAACACAAGTACCTTGTTGTAAAGGTGTAGTCTTTATCTTATTTCATTTGAAACACATGAAATTTTAGATCATTTTCTTGTTTTCAGAATTAAAAGCCCAATATTTTATGCACCTTGCAATGTAGACCATCCATTATTTGATACGCTGATATCACAGACCTCCAAGACATTTTGTGGATTAACAAAACCATGGACAAAACAAACACCCCCAATTCTGCAAACATCAGTCTGAAAGAAAATGAACTTTGTAAAAATTACAATTTATTTTTTCAACAAAAACATTGTTGAGCATAGTATCTGATAATGCTTGACATCCGTCTAGCCTTCCGATCTTTCTGACATTTTACGACATCTCAGATTGACACGTATCCTTACCCTGACTGTACACCCACTACTTGTACACTGATGACAGTGGCTATTGTAGATGATGTAGATAGTGTATAAACTGGTGGTCTGACCATCGTTACTGACCGCTACTTCGTACAATCCATCATTAGGGAACGCGCACTTGACAGTCTGGGAATTCAAAAATTCAGCCTTACTGGTCGAAGCTGATACTGCTTGCATGTTAATCTACAAAAAGGCATTCAAAAGTCACTTCATCAAGAGCTGTCGGGCTACTAGCTAAAATTCCAGTATTCCATAGAAAAGAAAATTATTATTAAAAAAGATACATTGTTCAAAAGATTATAACAATTAAAGAATTATTGAACAAAAATATGAAGGATTGAATGTAATCAAAGGTAAATAATACGAGTAGAAGGAATGTCTGCAGAGAAATGATGGCAAAAAAAATACAAAAAGTCTTATCATAACTTTATGAAAAATAAAAAAAAAAAGAATGATTAAAAATAAAAGATGTTTTTACACCAAGAGATCTGTAATGACACGTAAGATTCTCAACATCAGCAAAATTATCTCCATAAAGATTGACCGTGGTGCAGTTGGTACATATCGAGTCACATGGTTCTCCATTTCCTATTTCAAAGAGATCAGGCGGAGCAGTAGAGTTAATCGAACAGTCGTCACCAATCCACGGATGAAAACACTGACAGAGTCCTACAATGTAGACAACCAATACTGATATCACCATTTATGTGATGATTTGACGATGACTTACAATTAAATAAAAGGATTCACCAAAAAATGAAATGTTAAATTGTAAAACCTATACCCTTTACTGTCTCTAGAAAGTAGTGGTAACGTTTCACATTTTTTTAAATCAAAGACCGAACAGAAATAAGCAACTTTCTCAAAGTTAAAATATTACTTTCTGCAAAACCTTTTTACTCATATATTAAAAAAAGACTTGAAAAAAGTAACAAAATAAAAATAAAAGCTCTTGAACTAACCATCTGTACAATTTCCGTTTTCCGTGCAGCTGTTAGGACAGATGACACCAACGATTTCTGGAGGCGGTATGGAATCCCCGGTTTCATTGTTTACAGTCCATTGATCTGGGTCCCCCTCCACAATGGTCGTACATTCTTGTTGTAAATTGTCAAAACTCTCGCTCGCCCAGGATTTATCATCAGTTAGCTTTATCAAATATTCATAAAAACACATTTTATCACACAAATACACACAATTATTCTCTTGGGGAACAAATTTATATACAGTAGTATTTAATAGCTTGCCTGTAAATCGGTTATGCAGCCTTGTACAATAGGAGTCAGATCCAGCCCAGGTAGAGATGCACATTTCTTTCCGGATTCCTTGGCTTCAATAAAGCCTTGACAAAATTTCCTCGCCTCGTCTTCAGTGATATTACCCGGTGTTGGCCAAACAGGGTCCTGTTGTGGTAATACACCATTATTGTATTAATAATTGTCATATTAGAGGCCCATGGGGCAACATAGCTCACCTTAGTAACTTTGACCATGCTGTTCTTTACCAGAACCCCCCTCGTAATACCGTTGTGCCCCAAACCTACCCCCATGGGTCATGATTTGGGCAATTCAGATTATATTTTACCCCAGGATGCTTCCAAATAAGTTTAAGATTTTCTTGCCCAATGGTTCTTGATGAAGATTTTAAAAAGTTTTTCCTACATATTTCAATGTATAACTTGGATTCCCTATTGTGGCCCCGCCCTACGCCAGGAGTTCACGATTTAAATAATTAAAAATCTACATGATATAATGATGCTTCAACATAAGTTTTAGCTTTTATGGACAAGTGGTTCTTCAGAAGATTTTTTCCTAACGCTTCGTTTTCCTATTGTGGCACAACACTACCCCTGTGGCCATAATTGTAATAATTTAAAATCTACAGTACCCCAGGATGCTTCAACATTTTCTGGTCCAAGTGGTTCTGGACCATATTTTCAATATAAAGCCTGGGTTCCCTATTGTGGCCCCGCCCTAACCCTGGGGGTAAAAATTTTTACAATGATTCTTGAGAAGATTTTTAAAATTTTTTCCCTATTGGGCCCCGCACTACTCCCCCTTGCTCGTGATTTCAATTTAGAGTCTAAACTACCCAACAATGCTTCTATGTAAATTTCAGCTTTTCTGGACCTGTGGTTCTTTGGAAGAAGATTCTTTTCGCGACCCTCCCCATTTTTAAAAAATCTTTTCTTGATTTTCTTTCCTTGTAAGGGGACTTGGCTTTCATTATAACAATTCAAATTCCCTTTACTCAAGGGTGCTTTGTACCAAGTTTACTTAAAATTGACCTAGTGGATCTTGAGAAGTTGAAAATGTGACAAGTTTACAGACAGACAATGAAATACCATTACAATATATGTTATAAACTACCAGTTCGATGTATGTTTTATGTGTTTGGCTACTATTGTATTCCATAAAAAAACATTTGATGCATGCAACAATTCCTTGAAGGTACATACAGGTTGAGTATAGTTTGGCACGTAACCGAATGGTTCTGGGGGTCGTATAGACTGGCACCGGGCAGGAGGTGACTCGGCATCTTTTATGAGATCAAGAGTGACCAGTTTGGTTCCTGCGATAATGCAAAAATCAAATAATCAGTAAATAAAAATTAAAAAAAAATAAAGACAGTTTAAGAAAGTTTTTTTAATTACAGTTTCAGGAATTTGATAGTAATAGTAGGTAATGTATGTAAAAGGATGTCCCATTCTTCTAATAAATTCGAGATATCTAATTTATTAAATTAGATTTTGAGAAAAAATTAATTTTGTTGTAAATAATTCCTGACTTCTGTTGCCAAGCAGTCCTTTCCTTTTCTGAATTTCTACACATGTCATTTTGTCCATTCCCTCCTGACACGCGGCAGTCTTTCCTGCCAAACAGTCACAGTAGTTCTCCACTTTGGGGCTCGTGTCGGCAGAAGACTCACAATATCCCCGGTATAAGGAATCCTCTTCTGGTACCCTGAACAGATGTAAAACATTAAGGTTTTAGTTATTGTTTGTGGTACCCTGAAAAGATGTAAAACATTAAGGTTTTAGTCATTGTTTTTGGTACCCTGAAAAGATGTCAAACATTAAGGTTTTAATAACTGTTTGTGGTACCCTGAAAAGATGTCAAACATTAAGGTTTTAATTATTGTTTTTGGTACCCTGAAAAGATGTTAAACATTAAGGTTTTAATTATTGTTTTTGGTACCCTGAAAAGATGTAAAACATTAAGGTTTTAATTATTGTTTGTGGTACCCTTAAAAGATGTAAAACATTGAGGTTTTAGAAATTGTTTGTGGTACCCTGAAAAGGTGTAAAACATTAAGGTTTTAATCACTGTTTATGGTACCCTGAAAAGATGTAAAACATTAAGGTTTTAATTATTGTTTTTGGTACCCTGAAAAGATGTATATCATTAAGGTTTTAGAAATTGTTTTTGGTACCCTGAAAAGATGTCAAACATTAAGGTTTTAATTATTGTTTGTGGTACCCTGAATATATGTAAAACATTAAGGTTTTAATTATTGTTTGTGGTACCCTGAAAAGATGTCAAACATTAAGGTTTTAATTATTGTTTGTGGTACCCTGAAAAGATGTCAAACATTAAGGTTTTAATTATTGCTTTTGGTACCCTGAAAAGGTGTAAAACATTAAGGTTTTAATTATTGTTTGTGGTACCCTGAAAAGATGTAAAACATTAAGGTTTTAATTATTGTTTGTGGTACCCTGAAAAGATGTCAAACATTAAGGTTTTAATTAATGTTTTTGGTACCCTGAAAAGATGTCAAACATTAAGGTTTTAATTATTGTTTTTGGTACCCTGAAAAGGTGTAAAACATTAAGGTTTTAATTATTGTTTGTGGTACCCTTAAAAGATGTAAAACATTGAGGTTTTAGAAATTGTTTGTGGTACCCTGAAAAGGTGTAAAACATTAAGGTTTTAATCACTGTTTATGGTACCCTGAAAAGATGTAAAACATTAAGGTTTTAATTATTGTTTTTGGTACCCTGAAAAGATGTCAAACATTAAGGCTTAAGTCATTGTTTTTTGGTACCCTGAAAAGGTGTAAAACATTAAGGTTTTAGTCATTGTTTGTGGTACCCTGAAAAGATGTAAAACATTAATGATTTTGTCATTGTTTGACCTCTTCTGTAAAAAAAAATAATGTTTTAGTCATGCACTACATATTCGCTAGCCAAGGGAATCTGATACACTACTCTTGTCATATTCTCGTCCAAGAATAGCATATCAGAAACCCTTGGTTATAGCAAAGATGCTCTAGCTGGACTTTGATTGATTTCAAAAGTATAATTTTCAGATCATGTCTGAAGTAGGGACTTGATCATATAAAAGACTTATAACCTCCACGACAGAGAGAATTCATTTGGTTGTTTTCCTCCCCTTGTATACAGTTCCCCGTCTCTTTTCCTAAAGTCGTTGTTTCGGTCACCATCGAAGTTACCACACAACCCTACAAGTAGAAAGGTACTAATCATTAATAATGAAATAAAGGGAAAGAAGTAAATAATCTTTTTAAAATGCATATTATTTTAAGCTTTGTTTATACTTTTCTTTTAATTATTCATCCATATATTATCTTTTTAATTTAAACTATTGAGAGGAAAAAAAACCCATCAGTATCATTGTTTTAATCTGTCTTTAGTACAGAAAGAGAAAAAAGTGTCTCACCGAAACGTTAGTAAGTGAAATGTTTTGAGTGTATATTATCAATGTCTTTTTATATGCTCAGTTTTGTATCAGCTTTTTTTGGAAAAATGATATAGATTTTTCTCTGAAAGTACCATATGCCAAATGATAACATCCCACATATGCTTGAAATGCAATTTACCTTCAGTGTTTTTATAATCAAGAGCCGATGCTAACATTTTAACGTTGAAAAACCCATTCCCAGTCATCACGTAGACCACCGCTCCAGTTGGCAGAATTACCTGTACATTAGAAGAATTACACGCTTAGTGTGGACTTTCAGTAAGGCGTGGCATTCTCGACGTTACCTAATTAGCTTCTGAAATTTACACAACTTCCCTTCACTGTTGAAATATACATATGATAGAAATGCAGCCAAATGTCAACGGGTATAGTAAATACCCAATTAAAAGTTCTCTCACGGCACAGAGGTTGGGCATAAGTCGTCTGATTGTTATCAAAAAACAATTTTAAGTTCCTATGTTATTAATTTCATAACCAATAAGAATCTACTAGTATTCTCCATTAGGTAGCGCCGAGAAAGTCACGCCTACTGAAAGTCCAAAGATAGGGTAAAATACTCATAATTAAGACTGTGTTCATAACTGTATAGCATAACGAATTTAAAAATATAATCTACTAAATAATGATTAACCAGTTGGTTAAATGTTTCAAACACACCAAAAATTTTATGAATTAATGATTTTTTAAACATATATAGTGTTCATTTTCCCCCTTTAAAGTAATATACGCCGTATGGATGCCGATTTGTATGTGAAACAAAATGATTTGAAACACATAAAGTGTAATGAAAAAAAATATTTCCACAAAATTTAACTATAAAACTCGTTGTATTAACAGAACAATAAAGCAATATCTGCAATCAAGAATTCACTCTTTTCATGAATATATGATAAAGGAAGTGCGTAAACAGTGGGTCTAAATATAAACACGTATGTCCACGGGAAATTATAGACAACGAGGCACGTTGCATTTTGACAACGGTTATTACTAAAAGGTTAATATGCGTCATAACAGAGTATAGATGGTTGATACTGATTACATTTAAAGATAAGGTATATTAAAAGTAACACGCCATCCATGTCAAAAGTGAGTTGTATCTCAAAGGGCTTACCTCGTTTTCTTGACGCCGTGTTTGTTTATGAATCTAAAAGTAGCGACGGCGTCACGTGGTGGATTTACTTAAAAATAGACATTATTCTCCTTGCAGGATAATAAATAATTATAATTTGAGAACTTTATAACGAATTTTATTTAAATGGTGTAATTAACAGCATTTTCTTAACTTTTATTGGTAAACAAAATATATAAATTTCCAGCTGATTTTAAAATGGTGCACGTTATAGCGTATACCGGTATTACTTTGAACCTAAACCAAACAAACACAGTGTTGTTGATGTTAAAATTTAATATTTGGGACCTCATATGTTTTTCCTCCTCCCTTCCGAATGACATCAGTCCCTGGGGTCAAATCTCCATTCAGATACATCTTCATGGTGTATCGTGTACGTCTGGAAGACTTTCCCATTGAAGGACCACAAACGTCAAATAAAATGACGTCATCTCCAGACCGAATCGCCACAGCACAATTGCAGGCTGCAACCCTATTACAACGGCGATAAAACGTTCGTACCTGAAAAAACTTTTTCATATGAAATGGATCTATCACATAAAAAAAACAAGAGGCCCACGGGCCTTATAGGTCACTTGAGTATTGTGCAACAACTTTCAAACAATTAAATTTGGTTCGTGTTTTAAACCAAAGGCCATGAAATTCACAATTCACAATTTTGAAATTGCTTATCATATTCATTAACTTAGCATGCTTACTCTATTTACTTCATATACAGAGGTAGATCAGAGTAACAAAGAGAAAATGCACTTCCACTTTATAATCAATTTTGCAAATCGCCCCAAAGGAACCACTGACCGAGGGGCCACATATTTCAAAATTTTGCAAATTTTATCATGAAATGGTTGATTAATACCAAAGAGCAGATTTCAAAGCATTATTTCATTTTCAGACTATGTAACCATCCACCCCCCTCTGAATCAGGGGGCATAAAAAAACCTCTTTGCTAGATGCACCTTTCTTCATCATAATTATATATACTAGGATCATTGACATTCATTAAAACCCATAAACAAAAAATTGTTTTTGACCCTGGGGCCATAAAATTCACAAATCTGAAAGAGGTACTCTTGCTCATCATTACTATCTACTTAGTTTATTTATTACCCAGAAGCTGAGAAGAAGATTTTCAAAAAATAAATGCATTTTCATTAAATAATCAATAGAGCCCCGCCCTAACACCAGAACCCTTGACCCTGGGGCCATAGAATTCATAATTTTGGAAAAGACACTCTTGCTTGTCATAACTGTGTGCTTTGAGTTAGTGTATTTAATACTCAGAAGCTAAGAAGAAGATTTTCAAAGATTAAATGTAAATATAATCTATACAGCCCCACCCTAACACCAGAATCCCTGACCCTAAGGCCATAAAATTTACAAATCTGGCAGAGGCACTCTTGCTCATCATTACTATGTTCTTAGTTAGCTTATTTAATACCAAGTAGAAGAAGATTTTCAAAGAAATAGTGCATTTTCACTATATAATCTATATAGCCCCGCCCTAGCACTAGAGCCCCTGACCCCGGGACCATGAATTTCCCAATTTTGGTAGAGGACTCAATGCTCATTACATTCATGCCAACAGTTTGCCTGCTTGATGTCCAGGAGTAGAGAAGAAGATTTTTAAAGATTGCAATAATTTTAGTGGTTTTGGCCTCACCCCTCAGGCCCCAGGGGGCGGGAACCATGAAATTCACAATTTTTGTTTCCCTTCACCCATAAATGCTCTATACCAAATTTGGTTGAAATTGGTTAATTTTGGTTTTAGAGAAGAAGCTGAAAATGTTCAAATGTTGACACACGACGCACGACGACCGACGAAAACGGCCGGATAGCAATAGGTCACCTGAGTTACTCAGGTGACCTAAAAAGTTAAATATTATGCCCATTATTTTCCTAAGATTAAAAAAAATTGTCTTCAACGTGTGAAATAAAAATGGTATTTAAGAACAAATAAATATATCTACCATTAATAAACAATTTATATAATATCGTGGAGAAGAGCCACACGTGTATTTATTGACAAACAAGTGGACAAAAAAAGAATATCAGCAGTCTCGTTCAAAGTCACCATTTCTTAGGTCTATGGTCGATACAATGACCTTGTCAGTAATTGCAATTTATTATCGAGTCAAATGCTGACTGACATTTTCATACTAATTGTTAGTCCATTATCTATACACTGAATTGATGACGGATTTTCCGTTATTCTCCGACAAGGAGCACAATGCGGGTGTGACCGGTCGGCAGGGGGATGCTCACTCCTCTTTGGCACCTGATCCCACCCCTGATGTTTTGGATGTATGTGTTTGCTTTTCTCCTGTTTTGTATGGTTTTATGAAAATTTGATCTTGAATACTGTTTGTTATCTCCATATTTTTCATTGTTTGAAAACTGAAAATAAATATTTTTGTGTCATTATTAGACACCTGTCGCACCTCATAAGGCAAGGTTCTGTGTCTGTACAGAATAAATTCTCCCTCAAGGTAGACGTCGTAATATCTAAAAATATAAGGAAAATATACCTTTCAATTAATTTTTAATAGTACAATCCAAACAATGCTATAAGTTCAATTTAAAAAAATCACACTTTTAATTTTTTACTCTCTCGAGATTCGTTTATATTTCCAGTATATGATTTGATTACTATAGGAAGAGGAAAATAAATATGATTATCATTTGTTAATGTTAAAATTTTACCTAATAAACAAATATTACCATCCGAATGTTAAAAAACATAATGTTTTTTTTTCAATAAATACATTTATTTTTCTCACTTTTTATCGAATGTTGCCATATGGGGGTCGTTTATTGAAGAACATAATGCTACTTTATCTCCATCAATGACTGTCACCTAAAGTATATGTAAATTTGAAAAGCATTCTCATATTTTTAAGAATGTTTTTATGTGCATTTCATATCAGATCTCAAGACTATTTCCCTGGTATACCTGTACAGTGGAGATTTCCTTGGTGTTATTCGGAGTTTTGAGAGATAAACGGATATTTCGCCTTTGGTTTCTATCTCTCAAACTGTCTATGGAAGCTTTGACGGATATCAAAACTCCAGATTGCCAGTTGTCCTTGTTGATCATATGAGAACATGGTTTTGTCTGTAGATTGTCCATACCAAACACAGCTTGGCTTACAGGAAAACCCCTACATTTAAATTCCCGTCCTGACAATTAAAAGGACAATTTGATAAATTTGTTTTTCACTGTCTTTCTCTCTTCCTCTTAATGTGCATATTCGATTGTACGATCGATCGATCGATCGAGAGAGAGAGAGAGAGAATATTTCTTTTAAAAAATTGCTATAGGGTAAAATAATAAAATAAAACTAGAGGTACTGTGAGCAAGGAGCTCACTAGCTGCAGATCTGTAGCGGTATGGTTTTATATTTTTGTCTTGGACCATAACGCTACAGATCCTCTAATGCAAAAAAGGTGCAATTTACGGCGCAATATTTTTTGAGCGCTTTTGGGGAGAATTTCTCCACTTTCAAGCATTGCTCAATCAACTACCTTTCACTCCCTTATTCTTGATACATTTTGAAGCCAATATATATATATATATATATACATGTATATATTTTATCAAACTTTCAACCATTTGTAGTTGTCTCTACAGGCAATTAAGTCGCTAGAAGTGAATTTTCAGCAATCTAACAAATAATTTTAATCAAGCGAGTTTATACCTTGTAGAGACGAGTATAAAGTTTTGGGAGGTGTATTAAATATATATATTGGCTACAGAATGTGTCTAGAATTGGGGAAAGAAAGGTAATTGATTGAGCAATGCTTGAAAGTGGAGAAATTCTTCTCAAAAGCGTGCAAAAAATATTGCGCCGTAAATTTCTCCTCTTTGCATTACAGGATCTGTAGCGTTATGGTCCAAGACAAATATATAACACCATAACGCTACAGATCTGCAGCTAGGAGCTAACTAAATAATACCCCTCGCCTCATATAAGATCAATGTGTTGTAATATATTGTTTTACGGTAATGTGTAAAGAGGAATAACTTGTCCTATAAAATGTTATCCAGAAGCTTCTATATGGGAACGCCATAGTTAAATATAAAATAGCAATGTCCATGTTTTGCTATAGGAAACCTAAAATACGTGTCGAATAAAAAAGTAAAATAGGAGGTCACAATGGCAGTATGTAATAAAGATTTTTTGAAAGTTTCATTTAATTTAACTCAGTAGTATAAGAGGAGTTGCGAATAAGCGATAATGCGTAACAGACGGACGGACAGACGGATATCCCGATAACTATATACCCTCCTACTTTTCAAGCGGGGGGATTAATGACAGCTTAAATTATACGAATCATCCTGATGTTTTTAAACATTCAAAATACATTATGTTTGAAGGATTACCCTTGACAAGCTCAGTAGTGATTTCCACTTTGCATGCATTTGCCCTCAGTTCTTTATAACAAAACAATCTAGGAGGGATTGTACTGGTGACGTTTATGATGACAGGCCCTGACCTTTCATGGACAGTTATTTGTGTGCCACTTTCCACCTATGATAAAAGAACAATATCATTGAATTTGATGTACATTTTAAAATGTAAACCCTTTGATATAAATACCAACTGTTTACAAGCTGCTGATATAAGAATCACAAAGATATTGATGTAATTCTGAACACATGAAAACCATGTCTTTAACTTATTGTTGATGGAATTAGCATAGAAAATTTGGATTGATTAATCACTCCTCAATCATAAAAACAAAGTTAGTTGATTAAAAAAATTGAATGCAAACAAAAATGAATAAAAAAGAAAAACATGGTTTGATATTAAATACTTGTTTGATATTAAATGCTTGTTTTACCTGTACTTTTGCAATGAAAATTTTACTGTTTCTCGGTGAACCTCTGAAGCCAAAGCAGTTTCCAGGCATACAGGGAGTGACGCTACATTTAATCTACAAATGGTTGAAGATAAAATATGACTAGAACAACAAATAGTTAAATTTATCATTGATATAAAAAGGTATCCATAACTCTTAATAAATTGTTTAACGTCAAACGCAAGCAAAACCCCTTGCAACTAAAAAATTTAAATTTCAAAGGAGAAACATGCATAGAAAATGTCATAAAAAGGAAGACCATTTTATATTACTTTTATAGATAAAAAAGACACACAATTGAACTTTCAATTTTTCTGTCATTACCTGGTCTCCAAAGAGAAGAGGAGGAATCTGTGTTTCTTCCAACAAGCTCTCTGTTTTGTTTATCGTCACTATTTCCTCTTTTATCATGTCAGAATTAAAGTACCAATTTACGAGGAATTCAATATCAGTGAAATTGGTATCAAAGTCACAGAGGAGGCTTGTTTCTTGAGTAGTTTCATTGACTTCGAAGGTTAAAACAGGATCCTTGTCTAAGTGAAAAGCTAGAAGGAAATAAAGCATTTTAATTAACTTCTATAATCTTCAAATGAAACAATTTTAGGATGAAGTCTTCACGTATATAAACTATGCCTCTTGATTGAAATATTTTTTTTCATCTTCGATAAGGTAAAACACTTTAGGATAAGGTCGTCGCTCACATCAACTTTGATCAAAAACAGTATGCATTGGTGCTTATCAAAAATCTTACAAGTACACTAAAAAAAGGAGTTTTCTTTATTCATTCAGAACTAAGACTAAGAAGATTCAGCAATTAAATTCATCAGTAGCCTAATATATTTCAATTAAAAATGCCAATGTCTGAGAAGTTTGCAAAGACGTAATCGGAGGGTCGTGCATTCGAACAGCGGTCGCGATTGACCTTAGTCGATTAAAAATTGCAATGTGTCCCTCGCCATGCGCTCGGCACCTGAAGTGAAAGTTGCTGGTCCTTCAGATGATACCTTAAAGACCGAGGGCCCGTGCCACGGTAGACTTTGGTAAGATAAAAAACCCTCACTGCTCAATGGCCCAGAGTGCCGAGTAAATGTCTAAATTTGAGACTATATGGTGACGTCTCTATAACAAGAGGCCCATGGGCCTTATAGGTCACCTGAGTATCATGTAACAACTTTCCAGTGACTGTATTTGGTTCGTAATTTAATCAAAAAGCCATGAAATTCACAAATTTTGAAGGAGGCACCATTGCTTATCAAAGGGCAGATTTCAAAGCATTAATTTATTTTTAGTCAAAGTACCCCCCTGGTACCCCTGACCCAGCGGCCCTGAAATTATCTATTTTGAAAGAGACCCCTTTCTTCATTATAAGGCCAGCATTTTTTTATGTTTAGGTTTAGTTATGAACATGAGAATTTTTGATAAATCAATTATTAACATTTGTACATTCTTTTTTCACGCCATTCTAATAGGCTCCTTACAACTGGACACATAATACTTACAAATAGGAAAGTAGAACATTTAATTGCTTATATGCAATAGCTACCACGGGCAGTTTAAAACCTGGGGGAGGAAAATAATTTACAGACAGATACTTTTGAAACGAATACATAATTATCTCACCAGCATGTCATTGTGCAGCAAAGTCGTCAACATTTTATTTGTCCTTTGAACGGGTGAAACGTTTTGAATGGCACTCGTATCGATGAATTTTACACTTAACCAAGCTCAGATCTAGCTTTATTTACCCGCCGTTTCATCTTAAAACCGGAAGTGCGAGTTCGTAAATTTGAAATCTCGATCCCGACTCAAATTTGACATCGGAGAGAAAAAAATTGTTTTATTTTTTTCTGAAAATTCAAAACCTTGAGCGGAGGGTTTGTAAAACTGAAAATAAAATAAATCCTGGCCTTAAATATGTAATTAGGTCATTAGTATATTAACCAGGAGCAAAGGATAAGATGTTCAAAGAATTCATGCATTTCACTATTACAGCCCCACCCTAAAACAAGAACCCCTGACCCTGGGGCCATAAAATTCACAATTTTAGTAGAGGCACTCTTGCTCATTATAACTATGTACTTAGTTAGTTTATTTAATACCCAGGAGCAGAGAAGAAGATTTTCAAAGAATTCATGTATTTTCACTATATAATCAATAGAGCCCCGCCCTAACACCAGAACCCCTGAACCTGGGGCCATAAAATTCACAATTTTGGTAGAGGCACTCTTGCTCATCACAACTATGTACTTAGTTTGTTTATTTAATACCCAGGAGTAGAGAAGAAGATTTTCAAAGAAATAATGCATTTTCACTACCTACTTATTGAGCCCCGCCCTAGCACTTGAACCCCTGACCCCAGGGCCATGAATTTCACAATTTTGGTAGAGGACTCATTGCTGATTACAATCATGCAAACAGTTTGACTGCTTGATGTCCAGGAGTAAAGAAGAAGATTTTTAAAGATTGCATTAATTTTAGTGGTTTTGGCCCCACCCCTCAGGCCCCAGGGGGGCAGGGATCATGAAATTCACAATTTTTGTTTCCCTTCACCCATAGATGCTTTGTGCCAAATTTGGTTGAAATTGGTTCAGTGGTTGCAGAGAAGAAGCTGAAAATGTTCAAATGTTAACGCACGGCGCACGACGGACGACGGACGACGCACGACGACGGACGAAAACGGATAGCAATAGGTCACCTGAGTTTACTCAGGTGACCTAAAAATGAAAAATTCTTGAAGGGAATTTAAAACAACATACAATCAATCTTCGAATAGTATGGAACGCCATCACTGCCTTATAGCATACAACTATGCATTTATTACGTCAATTTATCATTACGTGATGTGAACATATCTTTACGTTATGTCCATTTTTTTATGGGATGATGAGAATATATCTTAACATCATGTCAATGCTGCATTACATGAAGTAAATACATCCTTTCATTATGTCAGCACTTCATAACTTGAAGTAAAAAATTCATTATGTGAAGTGATAATGTGTTTACATTGTGTTAAAACTTTATTACGTGAAATGAATGTTTCTTTACATCATTTCATTTCTTTAATATGTGAGGTCAAAATTGCATTACGTCAAGTAAATTGTGTTTTATAATTAAACTTATCATCACATGAAGTCAAAAGCCCATTCTTTTTTGAGAGTGTATATTTCTATTATATCAAAGTATTATTACGTGATATGGATTTATCTTTATTTTACGGCGAGGGCATCATGATGTGAGGTGAACACATCTTACCTTTATGTCAGTGCTTTATTACGTGGTGTAAAAAGTGTATAACATAATGTGAACATATCTTTATATTATATCAACACTTTATTACATTATGTCAAAACTCCATACCGTGATGTGGATATATTATAACGTTATGCCAACTCTTTCTTATGTGATTTAAAAATATCTTTATATTGTGTTAACTCTTTATCATGTGGATTCCAGGTTCATTACCTGATGCAAAAATACATTTACATTATCTCAAAGCTGTATATCTATATAATAAATGTTGACGACCGTGTTTTAATGACTGGTAAGAAGGGGGGGGGGGGGGTCGTGATTGATTAGGACAAATTACAGGCACATAATATCAACCCCCCTCTTTTCTCAGACATAACTTTACTATAGAAAATGTAATGTTCATTGAAATTGTACAGCCCCCCAACCCCACTTCTTGTTGAAATATAGTCCACTAAGGGTAATATAATAGATCTGGAAAAAAAATAGGATTGATTGAAGTTGGACCACTCTCCCCGAAATAGGATTTTCGGGCTTGGACATTTTTTTTCTTGGCTTGTCTAGTTTTTTTCGGATAAATGATTTTTTTTACTGGCTGACCTCCTCTTTCAAAAAAATGATGCTAGTAACGTCACTGGAGTTAGTAATTTTTTTTAATCATTCCAGGGCCAGAATTCTATTACAAAAATCTACCAGTCGCTCATCTAAATCAATTGCCTTAGTAAGCATGCATGGGCACATATCAGTGGCAGATATGGGAATCTTGAACAAGGAAGGGAGGCGGTATATGGTTGGAGACCAAGGGCGAAAAGCGGAGAAGCTCTCAGGCTTTATAGTTTTATAGAAAAAAGTTTTCAACTTAATGTGAAACTAATGCAATGTCCTACAAAGTTTAAGACTTTTATATATATATAAAAAAATAAATAATAAAAAAAAATAAAAATAAAAATAAAAAGAAAAAAATTATTGCTGCACGACTCATAATATTTGATTTATTTAATTATCAGATTAAAGTAAACACCATTGAATTTCGACGTGACTTTAATTCACAGTCGCAGTGTTAAGGCTTTGCATGTTTCAAGATTGTCAATCATTTGTCGCTTAAAGTTTTCATTTAAAGATGTCATTCCGAAATCGCTGAGAATCTCTTCTACGACAGTTTTCCCGCCATTTTAGTGCTTGCGGAACGCGGAAAATACGTT
This sequence comes from Saccostrea cuccullata, assembly GCF_032062105.1. NCBI lineage: Eukaryota > Metazoa > Mollusca > Bivalvia > Ostreida > Ostreidae > Saccostrea > Saccostrea cuccullata. The sequence goes on along the minus strand of NW_026929598.1, from coordinate 21,340 downwards.
ATGCTCATATAAAGACCGAGGATACCCGCGTTCGCATAACGTAATAGTGAATCGACATAATGTAGAAGAGTGCGCACAGTATGGCATGAGCTTTTCACATCAGTTAATAAAAACTAAGATTGTCATAAAAAGTAAACATAACGAAATGCAAGTTGACGAAATAAAATTGTAGTATATGTAAATGTCATAAAGAGTTGATATAATGTAAAGGAAAGTTAACACGATGCAATAGTAGTGTGGGTTAATGTCATAAAGAGTTGACATAATGTAATGGAAGGTTGGCACAATGCAATAGTAGGGTGGGTTAATGTCATAAAGAGTTGACATAATGTAATGGAAGGTTGACACAATGCAATAGTAGTGTGGGTTAATGTCATAAAGAGTTGACATTATGTAATGGAAGCTTGACACAATGCAATAGTATTGTGAGTAAATGCCATGAAGAGTTGACATAATGTAATGGAAGGTTGACACAATGCAATAGTAGTGTTCTGCTATAAGGCAGTGACGGCGTTCCATAGAATAGCCTTCAAACATTAAGTATTCATGTTTCCTTCTTAACAATGATTGTTATTTCATCATAACAGTATTGGAAATTTATAATTTCATTTTATTTGCGAAAAAATGAATAAATCAAGGATTAGCAACATTAACAACCTTTCTTCAGAAATAACCAAATGAATATATTTCATAGATTCCTATTTTAATAAATAATTTAAATAATGTTTTCCATAGTTAGTGTTAAAAATATTTTGTTTGTGTTATATTTCAATACTATGATTTGTTTTTGTGCTTGATATAGAAAACAATAAAAATCTTGCTGCGTGTAATTTGTCGAGTATTTGGTCAAGTATTTAATTGCCATTCTCTGTAACCACTTAAACTTCGTTGCCACGCATGGTCATCGATTTTATTGAAACTTCACCCATGCTTAGTACTTGACACCAGAAACAAATATCAAACAAAATTTCGTTGCTAAGTGTCTCGGTTGCTATGGCAACAGCCGGAAAAGTTTGAAAAATCGAGATTTTCAGCCACTTTAAATCCTGACTGTGGCTTAATAAAAACTAGAAAAAGCAAACAAACCATTCTAACAAAAACATGACACCTTGATGTCACTTATACTGTGAAGAAACTGTTTAGAATATATCTCTAAGTAAGTGGTAACCAAGGGTACATTTGGAATACATTTAAAATGCTGAAATATGCTCAAAAACACTCCATATTCACTAGTGGTAGGTGTTACATGCTAAAACTCAATCATTGACTTAAGAAAAACAATGAAAATGTTTGACCTTAAGTATATAAGTATAAGCAATATTATTCTATAAATAACTTTTATGGTTGCCATGGTAACACAGTGTAACAATGCAAAACCAGTAACTAAGATTGGGTTAATGCTACTGTTTTGAGGAAAAACATGAAAATTCAAGACTGGCAAATATACATCCTTAGGACCTTGCAACACCAAAACCATAAGAAAAATTGGGTATAATTGCTACTTTGTAGTGTTACCATGGAAACAAAGTACTAGTGCTTAAAAGTGATTTTTTTCCGCTGCATTAAGAATTAAATTGCCATTTAATCAAGAAACAAATTAAAGAGCTCATCTGGAATAGTCTTATCTGTTAGAACTGAAGTTAAATATCATATATTGATAAAATTTGATGAATAAAACAACACTGTTGCTATGGTTACCAAGAAGAGAAAATGTTCGATTTTTTTTAACTTTATATCAATATTAAATCCTGTGTGCCAACTTCTTGCATCCACTTAGAGATTGGATGATAGTCAAAATTAAAAGTCAAGTTAGTTGTTAATAATTATCAATCATAAAAGTTTTGGGAATCTACATTTAAGGGTACGTATCCAAGGAAACAAAATATTTTTTACGTTTTTAAGCATATATTTTCTGCTTATTTCCATAGCAACGCTCTATTTAAAGAATCTAATCTGAATTTTTTGAAATGGGAAAATTTGGAGCACACCAACATCTTATAAAATTGATCATTAGTTATGAGGAAATGTGCTTTTTTTAAAAGATAGGATCTGATTTAAACATACAAGGTGTTACTTTGAAGGCTCTCTGGGGCATAAAAACCTTGACAACCATTGCCAACCAAAATAAAATATCATATTTTTTCGTGGTATGTGTTTCAAGGCTCTTTTTTTCTATTATTTGGTAACATTTCATCCTATAATTGCTTTTCATTTTTACGAGTATGACTTCATAAAATTCAATGAATATTTTTTTTTACTTTTGAATACTTTGTTACCATAGTAACGTATGTAATAGTTGATTTACCAAACATGTTTATCATGCATTTGAGATATCTTACCTTCAACTTTGGAAAACAGTCATTAACAATTGTTTGCTTTGCCGCAATTGTTAACTATGGGGCTCTAAACATGTTAAAAAATGCCATTTTTCGAACTTTAAGATATGTTGCCATGGTAACTATAAAACATAGCAACCAATTTTTGCCTGATTTTAGTTCAGGGTATCAGTGCCTTTTATCAAAGAGAGTTTGGAGAAATTCTGAGACTATGCGTGCCACAGCTCCTATATAAAATTTCAAATCATTACAGAGAATGGCTCTTAAAAATCAACTAAGAGGTTGTTTTTATAAATCCAAGAAATCATAAAATGTATCGCAAAATATTCTTTCGATGAAGAAACACACAGATGTAAAATACAAATTTTCCATTTAAAAAAATTATTTTATTGATTCTATATTTATTAAAGAAAGACTATACAATGTCATCTTTTAAACTCAAAACGTTTTTTTTTTTCGTTTTCATTATTAACTTTGGCACACGAATAGACTTACTATTTCTTTGACACATATACGTCCTTTTTTCGTGACATTTGCGATCATTCCAAAGACCAGATCCTTTGAGAGATGTTAGACAGTCTTGGTTACCACCATTGTTAGGCTGACCTGTAAAATGTATTGGTAAGCTAACAGTCAAAAAATAGAAATAGAAAAATATCAATTGATAGCTCCCAATCTCTACTATTTGTAGATTTTCAAGAATCCGTTCTTTATTACCATGCAGACACCAGGGGTATATGTGTTTATAAAACCCGTTAAAGTGTTTAACAGCATAATTAAGATAATTGAGACAACCATTCTAAATCTACCAAATTCACTTACCACTCATCCAGTAGGTGTTACTAAACAACAAGGTTGTTCCAGACCAAGACCACGTGCCTTCTCTGTGTCTATCAAATCCTCCGATCCAAAATTCATCCCCAGTATACAGTCCTGCAAAATATTTTTTCTCCATTTGTGAACCCTTATATTCTTAATTCTACAATAACACACTTTAAAAAAAAATCATTGTTTCTTAAACCTTCGGACACTACATACAAAATATTAAACTTTATATACCGTTCATGAAAGACTGTTCAGCAGAGTTTTGTATGCTAACGAGAACGGCTTTTTTGCCCTGACAACTTTTCATGGCGGTGGTCCATGTGAATTGCTTTGTGAAGTGTTTGTAACAATGCCCGTCTTTCACGGCCCAGGAAGAGTCACAGAAGGACAGAAAAGCTTTCAATTAGACACATAATTAAATTAAAATTATAAATGTATGATCATTTCTTTGTTTTAATGCTAATTGTTTTGATAAAAAATCATTTTACTTTGAATTTTTGCTGATTTTTTACTAACGTACTTCTCTGTTTACAGACAAATGCTCTCTGTTGTCCACAGTCACGGTCACTCCATTTTCCTTCGTTGTCCAGAGTAGTGCAGATTTCAACGCTGCCCGCGTTATCTGGTTCATCTGTAAAAAAGATCACATAGGAAAGACCATTCGACCTCACTCGTCAATAAGGTATCATCAACTTCTCAAACTACAAAACAACGGTCAAGTTGACGTACAACGATTATAAAGAACAGACAAAATACGGATCCCTGACAACACATTGGTATAAGGAGTAACCAATCCGAGTTGCTCAATCAAACTGCTGTGTCTGGCACGCCAAATTCACAAAAATGAGATAAACATAGTTTCACATTCGATAAACTAGGTTTATCGGTTGTAAACTATAGTTTACGGACTGTTAAATGTAGTAAACAACGTTAATCTATATTTCACATCCGTAAACCATAGTTTACGCGATAATCTATGTTTCACAACCGTAAACTATACTTCACACTGAAAACTATCATCTGCGATTGCAAAATATAGATTATCCGATAAATACAGTTTTACGATGTGTAAATTATAGTTTACAAACCGTTAACTATAGTTGACGATCTGATAAATATAGTTCCACGATTTGTGAAACTATGATTAACAACTCTTAACTATAGTTTACGATTGTAAACTATAGTTTACAAACGTTAATCTATGTTTATCAACAAAATCTATTGTTAACGCTTATTACAGACAAATAAACTTAAATTATCATTCGTAAACTATAGTTAACAACCGTTAAATATAGTCGTTAACTATCGTTAACCAATCGTTAACTATACTTTTACGGTTTGTAAACTATAGTTTACAGTCGATAAACCTAGTTTATCAATTGTGAAACTATGATTATCTCATATTTGTGAATTTGGCGTGCCATAGCTGTGTGCTAGCTACATTCATGTACAAAATATGTTAAAACCGTTTACAAATACGTGTGCAAGTAATATCTGCGATATTCACGAATAAATATTTACATCCACTGAATATTTTCTTCTTTATTTCTTAAGGTCAGACGGGACGTTCCTCAAAACTTGTTTTGGATATCTTCATAATGTATGAAAAATGTTCAAAATTTCGATAACATTCTGATTTCTAAACCAGTTTCTAAACGTTTTTAAAAAATCCGAACACTTATATATTTGTAATTAAAAATTATTTTTCTTCCCCAAATGATTATATAAGAAATACTACTCGTTGTATCTTGCAGAAATGCCTGGTAAGGTACCTCAATTTCTTGTGAGTAAACATGTTTAAGTAGCAATACCTCAATGACAAAATCTTAAAAAAAATTATCTAGTGTTAAGAAATGTCTCGTCTGTCCTTAAGAAAATCCATTGCGTTCATCACTGCATGAAATACAGTAGGCATATCACCTGTACAGATTTCTTGATCAGTGGCCGTTCCATCAATGAAACGTACAAAGACGTTCGAATCATTAACACAATAATTAATATTTTTAATCCTACTTAAAATGATAACTCAAACAGATATGAGACCGCGGAACATTAACTGTCAAAATTGGAAATATACACATTACGTCATTTCTATCTGTTACAATCAAAACATTCAGTGATAGACAGCGTAATGGGTGGGCACAATTCGACGCGAATTGAAATTGCAGATCGAAATTCATTTTCAATCCACCTCAACTACGCTAGAAGCCACAGAGTTACTGACTTTCCCAGAAGACAAATAATTTCAATTTTGGTACAGTTTGAATTTTTTTTCTAGTGTTTAAAAAAAATATTAAGGGACAAATATTTCATTTCTGCTCGGTAAATAAACTTTTGTTTTAGAAGAGGGGGGCTTAACAATTTTAAATAAAGTTGTCCAACATTTTTCAGTGAGAATAAGTATACAATTCATGCATTCTAATAATCCTTGAAATAAAATCTGTTGTCATGTAAACATTACATGACCTGACTCCCCAAGTTGATAATCAAATATCTCCTGAAAAATAAGCTTTGTCTTCTATCATTTTTCTCGCCCATAAAATTATAAGCTAAAACTCGTATTAATGTGAACTTCAAACAATATGTATTCGGGAGTTGAAATTATTTGATTTTGGATCATATATTCACTCTTAGCTATCAAAACAGTTCTGGTGGATTGAAAATGAATTTCGATCTGCAATTTCAATCCGATGTTTTCCAAACGTCCGCGTCGAATTGTAGCGTAGCTGAGGTGGATTGAAAATGAATTTCGATCTGCAATTTCAAAATCCCATGTTTTCCAAACGTTCGTGTTGAAATGTACCCTTCCACTATCACTGAATGTTTTGATTGTAATAGATAGAAATGACGTAAACTGTATATTTCCAATTTTGCAAGTTAATGTTCCGCGGTCTTAATATAAACAATAAAATGTCTTACTTTCTTTGTTATAACTGGAATGAACGGTCTCAGCTATTGCAAAAAAAAAAAATACATAACCCGCTTACGCAGGTTATGTATTTTTTTCTGCAACAGCTGCTTCCGTGTATTCCAGTAATAACAAAGAAAGCATTTTATTGTTTAACTAAAGATTGCGCATCTTCAATCTCAGAAGCAGTCGAAAGCAATGAAAATTTGTGAAAACTATTACATTTTATATCCCCAGCCTTACTAGTATTCCAGTTGGTGTAATTCCAGTATTGGTGACTGCCATACCACAACCACTGGCCATTTACGAAGATACTAGAGGCACCTATCCAAACATCCCTTCCATTGACGAAATCTGAAGATATACACATGCGTATGTAAAAAAGATGTTTTACTTTATCATACAATTAAAGTAATGATTTTATTCATTAATAAGTTTTAGATATACCAAGAAATAACTTATTTTTTCGAGGCGGTTTGATTTGTTAACATATGTGTTACGAGACCATGAATTGATATCCTCAATAAAAAGTAAAGAATTTCAAATTCAAAACAAATCACAAACCAATATTTTTTTCTAAATTAACCAAAGTTTGACCCTAGGAAAATATTTGATTTAATGAAATCATCATCATCATTTTATTTAAAAAAAAAAACGCAGTAATTTACACGTCTTTTAAAATTACCTTCATCATAGAAAACTTTTATTGAAATTGAAATTTTAAATATTTTGAATCTTTGCAATTGTTTGGTTTGGTACAAAAATCCAAATCCATTCTTTAAGAATAAATTTTAAACTTCACCTTGCAAGAAATTTTGTTCACTCTCAGAGGCAATGTCCACCAAAATGCTGTCTTCGAGTTGACAATACCTATAGGCGCCAATCCAATCTTTTACCGACGTGTACAGTCGGTAGCAATTCCTGTCATACTGGGTCCAGTTTGAGGCACATGTCAGTGGTATTTCTCGATGTTCTATAATATTGGGATTAAAAAAACTGAGCGATTAAATAATCATAGAAATGTCAAGGAAATCCAATTGGTTCATTATTTTTTTATTAGTAGCTCAGGATGCATATACATTTTTTTTTACAAAATGAAGTTCCCTCAAATTCTATGTGTTCAGAATTACTGTCATAATTCATTAAAATAACCGTATTTATGTTTACGTATGATTGATCACACTTGGTATCTTATAAACATTTGGATTTATATACTCTGTCTGATTAAAATGTTTAAGAAGTTTAATCTTAAACAATAAATAAGTAGAATTCTAGAATTTGTATACTTTATTTTCCTTATATCAATTATATTAATGTTATGAAACAGAATCTAATTAGATTTTACAGTTTTTATGTAAAATCTTGCTAAAAAACTTAACTCGAATTTACTACTTTGGAGTTTTGAAATTTTTACTAACACCTTCCATAATTGCATATTCACCAGTGAAAGAGATGGCATCGCAATATCACACCTAATCATGTTAATGTATAATTTGCCAGTAATAAAGTATATTTAACCCCTGATAATAAAATGTAGAACACAATCCGATGTCTGTCACGAAGAAGTGGCAAGGATGTACAATATAACGAGGTGTTATTTAATTTTACAACACCGGATACGTTTATGTTTATTCTTGCTTCGCTGAATGTCTCCTTTCTATGTAAGAAATTAGAAATCATCTACCCCCGTACCCTTAAACCTTTCCAAAAATACTGGTTGAAGTAAATAGCATTTATAAGGGGTATAAGGAAGATATGGAAATAACGAACAGTATTCAATCTCAACGTCAATTAAACATTATACAAAATAAGAGCAGAGCAAACACGGACCTCCGAAACATCAGAAGTGGGATCAGGTGCAATGGAGGAGTGAGCATTCCCTGCCGACCGGTCACACCCGTCTTGTGCTCATTGTCATAATCAGGAAATAACGGAAAAAATCCGTCGTCAATCCAGTGTATAAAGAGTGGACTAACAATTGGTATGGAAAACGTCAGTCAGCATTTCATTCAATGATAAATTGTATTTGCTGACAAGGTCAATGTATCGACCATAGAATTTACGAAATGATGAATTTAAACGAGACTGTTGATATTCTTGTTTCATCAACTTGCTTGTCAATAATTTACCTTGTTTAAGAAATTGTTCATACGTAGAGCATGCTCTTGCGTATCGAATCAACTGAGATATATATACTCCGTATGCAGGTGATGAAGGTATATTGCTGCATAAGTAAGGGAAGTTGACGATAGAAAAGTTAAAGTCATCACGTTTATCATATAGCTTGGTTGTTAGATTACCATTAGTGTCCTTTTCAAGTAAACTATCCTACTATGAAGCAGAAGTGTCGGACTCTGTGGTATCTTTTATCTCAAGGCCACAGCAAGTGTTTTCACCTTTTCACGAATAAGATTTTGCATAAATTCTGCTTCATATGAATATAAAAATAAGTCTGCTAATAAAGGAGCGCAATTTGTACCCATGGGAATTCCAAAAGATTGTTGGAATACCTGGTCTCCAAAAACCACATAGATTTTGTCAATCAGAAACCCAAGCATCTTCTTGATGTCAACTTCAGAGTACTTTTGTGTGCAATCAGAATCTGTTTTAACAAAATAATTTTTCAAATGACCAGTGACGAGGTAAGTAAATTTACGAGTTTCATTTTTGTTGAAGAAGCAGCTGTCAATGATATCAAAAAGTCTGGATTTTAATTTGTCGTGGGGAATTTTTAACTGCATGTATTTATTATTTTTTTATTTAGGTGCTAGATATCTGCCTATATTTTTAATGATTAAATATAATTTTTGTGAAGATATTTTTCATGAGAATGTGTCCTGAATCAAGTTTCTATAAAAAATAAAGATTTTGCTTATCGTATGACCAAAAATGCTAACAAAAAGCATATTTAAAATCGGTCGTCTAAGTTCACCTTGTTCTGGAACGTTGGTGTGTATACACTTTTACTATTGAGATTGTTGAGCGTATTTTAAACATTAAATATTTCGTGTAAAGAAGCTATAAATCTTGCAGTGTAATATACATTTACTCAAATAAACATTGAACAAGTATATCATGCAACTTCGTGACTACAAAAATTTTTGGAAAGTGAGAAATATAGCTTGGCAAGGAGATTACATTGAAGTCACTTTTTAAGATTACCAACACATTTTTCTTTTAATATAGTTCAAATCAAGCAAATAATCACTATCAGGTTCTAATGGAGAAAAGAAACAAGTTATAATATAATATTAACATAAAAATATTATAGGGAAACATTTAGAGTCACTCGGCAAGTTTGTTTATTTTAATAGATTAAAAAATTTTTAAAAATTTTAGCAATAGTTTATGAATGCCAACATAATTCGGAGTAAAAGATAAATTGTTTTGTTATAACGGTCATTATATCAAACTTAGAATGAACAAAAATGGTCATCTTCCAATAAGATATCTGATAGCTGATATCTTTATATCATCAACGTATGTAATGCATCGGTGTAAGCATTTTATATATAATAATGTGTATTGTTTTTATTAAGAATCTTCTAGGGAAATCTTTTTCAACCCTTAGAATTTAGCAAAAATAAAACTTTAAATGTGAAAGGGTAAATTACAATGATACATGTAAGTGTTGTGGAAGAGGTTTACATGTATAATTTACATGCTTTGTCAACAATGCAACAATTTTCATTTTATACGTCTCAATGTGCTTAAAGTCTTTTTTTTGAGTTCTTGGAAAGGTCTTATTAATTTTTTAAAAAGCTAAATTTTACCCATAAAAGAGTTTTTAAATTACATATTTAAAGAAATTGAGGTTCTTTTAATCTAACTTAACTGATAGATACCGATGTTAATTAACTTTTTAGGAAATTAGAAGTCATTTATATTGTTTTGCGATCAGGGCTGGAATTCATAAAGATATGTAAGATTTGTGCTAAGTTACACACTTAAGTATAAATAAATTCTTAGTTAAGAAATATATCTTAAGTCATATTCATAAAAATTCTACTGTATGTGTAATGCTACGTTAAGTTTAATTCTGAAGACATTAGAGCATTTAAGTTAATCGCCACAGCAACATATGGAAATTTCTAAAGAAAAGTGCACTCTTTTGGGATAAAAGTATTTCTTATCTACTTAGAGAGACCGAGTCTAATTATTTCTACCCTAGGAATTTTGATAATTTTTTGCTTATTAATTTTTACTGTTATATTTATTGTTTTAAGATAAAAAAAATCAAATGTTTACTACCCAGATTTCTTAGGGGGGCATCTCAAAAGTTGTCAAATTTACTATTGGACACTATGGGAATTTATTGGATTTAATTTAAGCCCCGCATTATTACATTTTCCCCATATATTTTGTATTTCTGCCCTAGAGATTTCTTCTGCAGTCAAGTAGATGAAAGTTATTGTAAAAAATCAACAAATTGTGAAATTTCAAAAAAAGTTGACAGTCTAGTTTGGTCGCGGTCTTAATTACAAAGTTTATTTTTTCGATGCATGCCTAAAACCTCTAAAATTGCCATATTGTGGTATAAATATATATGTATATGAATTATCGACGCAGATATTTTTGGTGAAAATAGCAATATTTAGATTGCTAGTATGCTTCCTCTGATGTTCTGTTAACAGTTTTAGGTAAAATATCCATGGACGTCTGCAAATATATAAGCGTCGTGCATTGCGTACAAAATCGGAAAACAGTGACGTCGTTAGAGCCATTTCAGCGTTTTTTCCCCCAAATAATTGTCGTAAAATCACATTTTCAGACCAGTAGGCGTGACAGATAATGTTAATTTTTATACTGAAATCACAATATTTGTGGAAGGTGTATTGTCGCATTTATGACTACATGAGGTTGAAAAGCTGCGCAAAAGTCATGAGCACTCTAATTAAACGCGGCCTCGTTAAGAACCTCCTGAGGACATTTAACTTTATAAGTCAATACTTATGCACTAAGTATATTTATGAATTGCAATGAAGTTTTTGTACCAAATTTAAGTAAAATCGAGAAGTTAAATGAAAATACATAGCTTAAGTGATTTTTTCAACTTAAGAATATACTAAGAAGTTTTATGAATTCCATCCCCGAGAAAAAAAAAATCTTTATACACTATGCATTGTTATGTTATAGGGAGAGGTGCTTTTAGCCAAATCACCACCCCTTTTGTGAAAGAACTATATGCGGTATATTGCATATATTTGCCCCCACAAAAGTCAAATTTTAAACTTGCCTGAAATGTGCTGAATTCAATGAATTGTATAAAAAATATAAATTAACGGAAAATATTATAGTTTCACAGCAGCGTATTCACAATTTTTGTTTTTATGACGTCAGAAACTAGTCCGATTTTATACCCTTTTTTCAGAAAGAGGACAAAATGGACAAAATTTCAACAATTTTAGCTTTAAAATTTATAGAGCGCAATTTTGTTCAGGAAAAATATTGACATATTTCATTGATATTATCATTCTACACATTATATCAAAATATTGATCCTGAACACACATGCGTTCAGTGACTTTTACTCAAAATATCGACGAAATATGTACATTTTTTCTGTAAAATTCATAAAAAACTGAAATTACATCATGTTTGTGACGTCATAACGTACATATGGCGTCATTACTTATGAAAATATTCAGTGCTTTGAAGTCAGCATATACTTCCCTGTTTTTAAAGAACTTAATTAAATATATCTCCATTAAAGTTTGATTTCGGGGGCAAATATTGGTTAATACCGAATAAAGTTCTTTTTGATAATTTTAATTTATTGAAGCAGTACTCACGATAAAGATTTCTTAATTTTTGCAAAGTATTGTGCAAATTGTAATTTTTCCTTAGCTTTTTTGAAAGTTTTTTAAAGCTTCATATAAAAGATTGTGAGCTTGTCCATAAGCTTGAAAATGGGAAGCATATTATTTTAGTTTTGTCTTAAAATCTGCAATTAGGTAAATCTATATTTTTTAATTAACCCCTTCACTTACACATAGGTCAAGTTTGACCCAATTAGTCGTATTTTCTTTAATAGATTAAAAAAAAAAAGAAGTTTTATTTATAGTTCATGGATTTAATAAACCAGGTTTTATTCCTATTGTTAGACTGTATAATTAAATTATATTGAAAATAAATTATTTGTATTCATATTTAATACATGTATCCTCAGGTGTTTTTTTTTATTAAGGACTGCTTCTTGGTAATCTTATTTCACTCTTAAAATTTAGGCAAAATGTCCGATTAATGTGAAAAGGTTAATCACGATACGAGTACATGTATAATAATTATGGAAAAAGGTAAATTAAAATACATTGTCAATGGTCATTTGCAAAGTAATTCTGTTAAAAAAATAATAGTTTGATTAAAAACAAAAGAAACTTCGAAATTGATCTTAAGAGAATAATTTAACAGTATATGGAATATAATCTTCGGACGATCTTTTGGAATCTAATGAAATTCAGGCCCTGTTCTTCACAGATAATTCAATTCTTATAAAAATTGAAAAAGGTGTTATAAAACAAATTGTGATCGAGTTTAAGGATTCATCACAGAGTCTTAACCATCTGTTTCATATTTGAAAGTTTAACTGATGAAAAATATTAATTGCATACAAACAACTAAACCTTGTTTCAAACTTGACGACTTCAATTTCTCCATATCTAACTTCTCTTATAATGAAGCAATATCATTAACTCTTGCCTATGGGCTGTACGTCTCCAAGTTGTTTCGAAACAGAAGAGCATATTTACGTAAAATTTCTTGAAAAAACCCCGAAACATCCAAACTGACAATTAGGTTAATATACAAATATATAAACAATTTTTTGAAACTTCAGAGTCAAATAAGATTTACGAGTTCCATTTTTGTTGAAAAAGCAACTTTCAATCATTTCAAAATCCTGGAAATTAATTCATCGTGGGAATGGTAATAGAAAAGTTGAAAATTTTTAAGTTTTAATGCTTGTAACATACATCTGATACATTTAAACAATTCTGACAACGTTTCAAGGTCTTATTTTTCAATATACTAGTTCCCGACCATGACAATACAATGCATGTGACCGTTTGAGAAGATTCTCAGTTCTTCAAGGTATGCGATCTGAAATCTTATGTTTTAAGGATTTGCATTTGCTCTGCTTACAATGCGTATTATTTAGCTGGACTTTGAGCATGTTAATTGTTCCTTCGTTAACATCAGAAAGCATTCTTTTATTTTGTTCTCGTAAACGTTTGCCTTCGTAATTTTTTGAAACCACAGCGAGGTTAAAGCATTAAAATTTTGAAGGAAATTTACATCGTATAAGTACATGGACAGATTCATTAAAAATGTGAGGAAAAAATCTATATGATAAATCATAGCAATTATTAGTATTGGACATTTGATGACGGCGTTCTTCGTAAAGTGGTCTCATTTGAACTCACCTCCTTGATCATAAATGGTCTTAATATTTGAAACGAGGAAGACATGCAAATGCCAAAATTATGACGAAACAATAAAAAAATTCAGTAAAACTTATAGATTGTGAAAATAGTGCCTAAAATTTCTGGCTTCCGAGGAAATATATCTTGACATGTCGTCTGCGTTGCTCAGGGGTAGAGCATCTGCTCTCCCACTGTAGGTCTTGAACAAAGGTTCCGTGTTGCATCAGATGCTGGTAAGAAAAAGATCCCCCACAGCTCAATGATCTTGAGTGCTGAGTTTAGATCAAAATTGACAGCTCTCCAACGGCAGGTGGTGCCGTCCCCATATGAGTGAAAAATTCTCCAGAGGGACATTTAACGACAAGCAAACAATATCGTTCTCACCATTCTCAAGTCTACAATTGTTTCTTAAAACTTATTAAATATTCTGGAGGGTATCCTTATGTGAAGATTTAAAAAAACCCCTCAGAATATGCTTTGAGTTTTGAGTAAAACTTATTCACTTATTGCTGGTTACTAAACAATCACAAGAAGTTAAGTAAAGAAATCCTCCTAAGTATGTGAATGACTTAAAAAGCTTGCAAGGTTTAATGCTATAGTAGTTTAATATTTGAAATGAAACTGTTGTCATAGATTAAATCCGCATCATTTAGAAATTGACAAAATGCTCCTACCTTGACCTGTCACGAGGCTGATCAGGAAACACAAGAAAATAATTCGTATTGCTGAACTTGAGTGAGCAAATGGATTACAACAGAGAGTCTTCATGTTAGAACAACAGACTTTGCTTATACATGAACATCATCTCCCATCTAGAAAGCAAAGTAACTTTTTCTGAACCGTAGTGTGTGTAAAAATGTAAACAGTGATGCTCCTTGTAATATTTCTGCCCCTTATTTGAATATCAATTCTTGCTTTTTTGACAGTGGTTTGCATACAGTGATTATTCAGGTAAGGTTTCTCAGTGTTGGGGGCGGTGTCCGTGATAACTAAACTTTGCAGAATATTATGTGTTACTGATAGCTTAAAAGACAGGTCTCCATGTGATATTTACATGGTATTAATATAATGATGCAAACTACGAAAATGATTATAGAAATATGGCTAGTAAGACACATTCGATATAGAGAGACAGACCATTTATTGCTCAAGAATTTGATTTTATTTTAAAAAATGTTAATTGTGTGTTTAAAAAGAAATTCGAACAATAGAATTACTCTTCATTATAGTATCTAATAGTTCCAACTAACAAATCTCGTAACAATGTATTCTTCCCTTATAAATAAGACTCTATACAGTGTAGTCATTGCATTTTAGAAGAACTTTATTATTAACGCATTTTAGAAGACCTTGATAATTATTTAAGAGTTATCCAATTTAAATAAATCTAAAGAATTTAAGTCTTTAAATATTTCTATCCTCATGACCTCATTGTTCTGGTGATTCATTGAAAGTTTGTTCCCGACGGAAAAAAAGCACAAATGGTAATTATAGCTGTTAATTTGTTTTCTGTATTTTCTGAGAGAACCTACGATGCTTTTATTGACATTCAAAATTCATATCATATACATTCGGAAAACCATTTTTCTTGTTTGATTGGTCCATGGTGGGGGTTGTTTTCTTTTATCATAAGAAAATATTGATGTATGAATCAGCAAAACTATGGTTAGACAATGGTTAGAGAGCTGTGAAAAAAAATTGTGATGTCTGTTGACACAAATGCTTTCATATGATCACTAGCTATATATTGTTATTTTTTTTTTTTAGTAAAAATGATAGAATTTTAAAAAAGACAAAGCAGGTGTAATACTGTTGAACACCTGTATAAGATGAAAAAAGTAATAGTACATTTCACATGATTTATGAACATAAACGATGGATTTCATTTCAGCTTTGTAGATTGAATCTCCTCATTATGGATGCATATAAATATGCATTTGTTGACTAAGTTCTGTACCTAATTTTTATTACCTTACAGTATTTGGATTTTTTTTCCCTACACGCAAGTTAATGTTTGACCCTTGACAAATTCGCTAAAATATTTCAAACCCCCGCATGCAAAATTGTCGTTACCCAAGTTCTTTAACTGTCTATGTTTAAAATATTTGCCAGAATTAGGAATATCGAACATTACCTGATGGTAAAGATTCACTTTATAAAGAAGATTATTTTAGCTATATAATCTAACTTAAGAAAGATATGTATAGTCGTTTCATGTTGATAAAGAGAAATCGAAAGATCTTTTTACGATAAAAACAATATCTTTTTATGAAATTGAATACCACCCACCTGATATTTGTTCAACTGCAGAGATGTGTCTACTCAGTATATCCGAGTGCATTACGATACTATTTTGATATATGAATAAACTACAGACAATTTACTATCTCTGTACACGAGAATCAAATATTAACCCAAATGTGAATTAAAAAGTCAGTGTAGAACTTTCTCCCATTTCCTGACATCTGATTTCCTCAGTCCATGTGTACGCCGTTTTTTAAAACATGTTTCATAACAAAATTTTGATGATTCTTTATCATCGTCCTTATCTAAATACAACACATAATGGTGTCAGTGGTTCACTTTGGAAATTTTAGTCATTTTATTTTCTAGTTTATTAAATTACCACAAATACTTGAATGACCGCGACTTTGAAACTTGGCCCCCACAAATCTAAAGAATTGTATTATGTTTGATCCAGTTTGAATATACTTTTTTTCTTATAATTTTTTTTTCTCTCAGTAATACCCTTTTGAACATAAAAGTTTTCTTATAAATGCAAAGTTATTTGCATAACTTAATAAGATTTTAACATTTTAATATTCTATTGAATCTCTGTATAATGCATTCGAAGAATGTTTAATTCAACAATTTTAATTAAGTAAAATTGAATTTAAATCGGTTAAAACCACAAACCATTTTAATATGTAAAAAATAATCTTTAACGCCAATGCTTCCTTTAGTGTGCTTTTCGGGATAAAATCATTTTTACTTGACTAATCTGTTTATCTGTAGAAAAACTGTAGAAAATATATGAAACACACTGTGTCAATTACGCTGAACAATGGAAACACATTAGAAAAAACTTTATTCTTTGAATAATTACAAAGGCTTTTGAAATTTCTATAGCGTTTTGGTCGGTTTATTGTAAAAGCTTAAAAAACGAATATTT
The DNA here is from genome assembly GCF_032062105.1 of Saccostrea cuccullata. Taxonomy (NCBI): domain Eukaryota; kingdom Metazoa; phylum Mollusca; class Bivalvia; order Ostreida; family Ostreidae; genus Saccostrea; species Saccostrea cuccullata. The sequence continues at coordinate 4,678 of NW_026929598.1, read as the reverse complement.
TTATAGATAATTGAAAATGATCGAAAACTTTTTTCAGCGAACGTCAAAAGGGATCTAGCAAAATTGACGGACAAAATATTTGGAAAATTATATTAAAATCACCGAGAAAAGCTTATAAATTCATGTCTGCAAATATTTATATCAATATAAATCTCATTATGCTATACTTACCTATTAATATTTTAACAGACAATTTGAAAAAAAAGTTATTTAAAAGTCAAATTAATAAAATTTAATTATCGCAAATCTCGCTCAAAAGTATACACTTTGACTTTATCAGCATTGCGTTGGGTGACGACACAATTGGATTTAACAGTTTTACAATTCATTTCGGCTGTATTCAAACTATACAATGCAACAAAGAATCTGATTGGTGATTTTTTATAAGCCCGCCCACTTTCTCATGGAATGTTTCCAAGATAGAACTTGTAAACAAGTCGTGGGCCCGGTTTACTGAGCGAGGTATTCAGAGGACCCCCTATGCAAGGTCTTTAGGTTATTAAATTATTGTGAGTGTGGGTAACCTGTAATGATCTTCAAATGATATCTGTCCCAGGACTGGCCTGAAAATGATACACGTCATTAGGGGCATATTTTTGCGATTGAAAAACATGGCCGTTTTTTCCGTTTTTTCTTCAGTACATCAACATGATCAATAAAATTAAACGTACTTAGTTTTGGTGTATATATAAGTGATATTTATTATTTTATAGTGAACATGTAAATTATATTAGCCATTACAGTAAAAAGTGCACTACACAAGGATTTCTTTTTTTCAGATCGCAAGTTAAAATATTGCCATGACGACAATTAAAATAGGTATGCAGTAGCAAACACACATTTGAAACATGTAATTTTTCATACTCGTGACAACAAAACAGTAAACTTTTAATTAAATCCGATGATTTAGCACATATGAATTTATATTTTTTCAACGGGTGCTCCGGTATTAGCTGGATATGCTTTCTACGCACGTACGCGTTTTCAATTTGTACCTCCGAAAATTGAAAATGCCGTGAATAGAAAATCAGAATTACATGGAGAATAAATGAAATTAGTGTTTGTCATCAAACGATTATACATGTACAGTCTGCGATAGGAATATATCATGCTATAAAGTGATTTCATAGTTAGTCTTTGTTTTTTTTTTGTTCAAAAAGTCACCATCGGTTTTCGACCATCACAAGGCCGTTGGACGTTTTCCAACTTACAAAGGCAAAGGATACTGCACGAGAGTGGGCGGGTCCTAATCAACCAATTAAAGCGCTTGTTTTATAGAATTCAATCCGTGATTCAAATTGTTCAATTGTCAAATCCAATAGTGTCATCACTCAAGGCAACGCTATTTCAGCCGCAGTGTAATACTTTCAGGCGAGATTTGCGATAACAATGAAAAGGGGCGTGACGTGACATTCATTGACAGCCCAAATTCTTAAAAATTCATTTCAAGTACTACCCCATTTTTAAATTTCGCCTCATCACTTCTGGGATAAAATGGAAGCTGTAATTTTTTGAAGTAACGCATGAGCTTTCAACATGAAAACTCACCAATATTTACACAGTCTTATAGTTTGGATGATAGTGTCTTTGTTGGTAGGGCTTATTCAATTTGAAGGTAACATGTTACACAATTCTCTTTTTCATTTTTATTAAGTTTTAAATGCTTTTTAAAAAAATGAATGTAAAATGTGCAATTGTTGTATACAAATAACTGTTTTTTTCTGAAACGTGAACATGATATGTATGATTAAATACTTTTAATCAAAATACAAAAAAATGTGTCAAATCTTCTCGCAATATCCTTGGAAGCCTATTAAAAAGTACTGAAAATTATTTGATATGCTTATCAAAGTGCCAGTGTATCTAAAACGATTTCTGTTTGAAATAATATATGCCAGCAGTCGACCAGTAGAAAAATCGATGCTGAAAAATACCATTTAAATTTGCAGTGGGGTTCTTGCAAAATCCTTTAAAGGAAAAATCTGGAACCGATAGAAAAAATATTAAATAATGAAATATTGAACCCTACACAGGCATATTGTGATGTCAACTGTATAATAAATAAAATATGTATTTATAAGTTACTATGAAGTGATCATGAAATATATAGAGAAAAACGAACAGTTTTCAAGAACAAAGTTCATTAAACAATACAAAATAGGAGCAGAAGAAACACGGACCTCCAAAACTTCGGAGGTGAGATCAGGTGCCATGGAGGAGTAAGCATCCCCAGCTGACCGGTCACACCTGCCGTGTGCTCCTTGTCATGATCGGGAAATAACGGAAAAAATCCGTCGCCAGTTCAGAGTATAATTAATGGATTAACAATTAGTATGATAAACTTCAATCAGCATTCGACCCTATGATAAATTGTATTTTTGGCAAGGTCATTGTTTCGACCATAGAACTTACGAAATGATGACTTTAACGAGACTGTTGAAATTATTGTTCCATAAAACTGTTTGTCACATTTATCACATTTTAGAAACTATTATCGAATCAACTTAGATATATAAACTCCGTATACAGGTGATGAAGGTATATTACTACATAAATAAGGGAAGTTCACGATAGAGAAGTTAAAGTCATCCCGTTTATCATAGAGCTTGGTTGTTAGATTATCATTAACGTTTTTTCAAGTAAAATATTTAAATGTGAAACAGATGTGTCAGAATCTGTGGCGTCTTTTATCTCAAGCTCACCAGGATATATCGTATCGACATAGGAATGAAAATTACCAATGTTAATTGACAATATATCGTCGATACTGAATGTAGATCTGTTTATAACGAAGCGCCATGGGAATTCCAATAGATTGTTGGAAGACCTGGTCTCCAAAAACCACGTAGATAATAACAATCAGAAATTTAAGCATCTTTTTGATGTCAACTTCAATATACTTGTGTGTACAAGAATTTTCTTAACAAGATAATTTTGCAAATGACCAATGACAAGGTATGTAAATTTACAAGTTCCATTTTGAATGCCTAAATGTTGAAGAAACAGAACTCAGGAAGAAAATGGGGTTGTAAAGCAAATGATATAACTCAATCAAATAATTAAACTCTTTTGAACATCTGATATTTATAACGATGAACAGGGTTTTATAATTACACAGCTGTATTATTTCTGCAGAAATATGTATTTCTTTCCAAACTGAGAATAAAGAAAACTAAATTTAAATTAAGTCTGATCTGAAATTCTTTTCGATTTAATGATCGCAACAAATAGAGAAAAAAAATCATCTTATATATACATATATATTACAAATTTATTTTAGTGTTAAGTCAACAATGTTATTGTAGAAACAATAAAAACTAGAGGCACAGTGAGCACGGAGCTCACTAAATGATACCCCGCCTTCCATATGATTACGCTGGTAAAGTCAATGTTTTCCTCTGGGACACTATGTCAGACGTAAAATAAAAGATGCACAATGGAATTATGTAATAAAGAACCTGTGACAGTATCATTCTATTTTTATGCAGTGATATAAGAGGACATGCGGATAAGAGATCGGTGCCCTCCAATATGCTAAACAGAAAAAATGGCACTGTCCATGTTTTGGTAAAGGAAACCCAAAAAAATCTGTCGGATCAAAAAGTAAGATAGGAGGTTATTAATGGCACTATGTAACGAAGATTTTGTGAAAGTCTCAATTTCAATGTCATTCAGTGGTAAAGGGGAGTTGTGGCGAAGAAATTGTTTCCTAAAAGCCTAAACTACGACAGGCGGACATCCGAATGAATATACCGGTGTACTCATCCACTCTTTTCAAGAGAGGGTTGTAAAAAATAAGTATCCCGTGATTTTTTCATTGTATCTTAGTTGCTGTTTTTATCTAAGGATTATAAGTTCTGTACTACAAAATGTAATGTTCTCCCAAGATCGGCTATCAGTTATTCGCTGTCATGGTCAAATAATAAGCTTAACACTCTCTCTAAGCAACCAAGATACAATTATCCGTATAAGTAGTAAATGTAGAGAGGAACACGTATCACCAAAAGAGGACTTTAACTTCTATATACACGTAAGGGTCAATAAAATATGTTACATTTAAGTAATTCAGATCTGCATCATGCAAGATAGAGCGTTATGAATCGTAGTGAATTGCTCAAGGATTAATATTTGGTTTAAATATGATAGCTCTTTTCTAAAGGTCTTCCTTTCTGTTTTAAACTCGATAATCTTTCCCAACCATTTCAATTTTTCATTCAGGAGTCATATTCTTCTGAAACGTAAACTATCATTTGTCCAGTATGGAGAGTTGAAAACAGTTCAAACTTTTGAAATTATTTATGAATTCTCTCTATTATACCTCTAAAGCTAAATTTGTCAGAAGATGATCAAATTAGTATGAAAGAAGATTTTAATAAGAAAGCAGGTGAAACAATTGGTACCAAAACCCTCACTGTGTAAATCCCAGCATGAGGGGTGTATACTTTGATGAGAACTAAAAAGGTTCGATGTATGATTTTTGTCCATTTTCTTTTACAGATATTTTTCGCCAAAATGCGTGTGCCTACATAGTACAAAAGAGATCAGGGTATTTGGATTCCTATGAATTCATTGTTTACCTTCTAGTTATACCTCCTCTTAAAAATTGGGAGGGTGTATAGTGATCAGGATGAGTGTCCATCCGTCTGTATCGCTTTTGGGTACCCATCTCTTATACTCA
>NW_026929597.1:0-39405 GCF_032062105.1 Saccostrea cuccullata | reverse complement strand
CTTTTTATTGTAAAATTTTAATCCAAAAGTAGTCCCATGACCAATCATGGAATTGCTATTTTTTTAGAAAATGATTGAGAAGAATTTTTTAAAGAATTTTCCTATATATTTCTATGTTAAATTTTGGTCGGCCATTTTGGCCCCGCCCTACCCCCGGGGTCATTATTTGAACAAACTTGAATCTACACTACCTGAGCATGCTTCCATATAAATATGATGAATTATGGCTTTCTCATTCTTGAGAAGAAGATTTTAAAAGAATTTTCCTATATATCTCTATCTTAAACTTTGGTCGGCCATTGTGGCCCCGCCCTACCCCCGGGGAACATCATCATATTTGAACAAACTTGAATTCATGAGGAGAAGATTTTTAAAGAATTTTCCTATATATTTCTATGTTAACTTTGGTCGGCCATTTTGGCCCCGCCTTACCCCTGGGGGTCATAATTTGAACAAACTTGAATCTACACTACCTGAGCATGTTTCCATTTAAATATGGTGAATTATGGCTTTGTCATTCTTGAGGAGAAAATTTTTTTAAAATGGCATTAATTTTTCTATGTTAAACTTTGGTCAGCCATTTTGGCCCCGCCCTACCCCCGGGGGTCATGATTTGAACAAAATGAATTTACACTACATGAGCATGCTCTCATATAAATATGATGAATAATGGCTTTGTCATTTTTGAGAAAAAGAATTTTTAAGAATTTTCCTATATATTTCTATGTAAAACTTTGGTCGGCCACTTTAGCCCCGCCCTACCCCCCGGGGGTCATGATTTGAACAAACTTGAATCTACACTAAATAAGCATGCACCCATATAAATATGATGAATAATGGCTTTGTCATTCTTGAGAAAAAGATTTTTATAGAATTTTCCCATATATATCTATGTAAAACTTTGGTCGGCCATTTTGGCCCCGCCCTACCCCCGGGGGCCAATATTTGAACAAACTTGAATCTACATTACCTGAGCATGTTTTCATATAAATATGATGAAATATGGCTTTGTCATTCTTGAGAAGAAGATTTTTAAAGAATTTTCATATATATTTCTATGTAAAACTTTGGTCGGCCATTTTGGCCACGCCCTACCCCCGGGGGTCATGATTTGAACAAACTTTGAATTGAAACCGTACCTGAGCATTCTTCAAATAAAATGATGAAATATGGCTTTGTCATTCTAATAACCAATACATTTTAAAGAATTTTCCTATATATATCAAAATATGTTAAACTTTAAGTGGGCCATTTTGGCCCCGCCCTACCCCCCGGGGTCATAGATTTGAACAAACCTATAAAACCTTCAAGGTGAGCATGCTCCCACACCTAATTCAGAATGACTTTGTCATTCTTGAGAAGAAGATTTTTAAAGAATTTTCATATAAATTTCTATGTAAAACTTTGGTCGGTCATTTGTTTGGAATCGCCCTATCCCCCGATGGTCATGTTTTGAAGATGTACTGCTCCTAAAAGTAGGAGTATAAAAGGCATAGTTCAGGGCACAGTGGTTCATAAAGAAGATTTTTGAAATATACCACTAAAATTTTCATTATTTCACCAATTAATAACAGAAAAGTGAATAAGGAAAGTGATCCTTCATTTGAACAAACTTGAATCCCCTTCACTGAAGGATACTTTCTGTAAGTTTGGTTGAAACCCAGTGGTTATTGAGAACAGAAAATGTGAAAAGTTTACAGACAGACAGATATATGTACAGACAGACGGACGGACATATTTGAGAGTAAATACATAGTCAGATAGTGAGTAAATCTCTTTGAAATACAATACAGAGAAAAAACAAAGTTAACCTCATAATAGGACTTTTAATGGTGCTATATGTGATAATATTGTCTGATATTTTTTAATACAGAATTGTATGAGGCATATATCGTACAAAACATTGCTTTTGATTTACCTGAGACAGTCCGATATTAACACAAAAGATTTCAAAGGTTATGATGACCTTTGAAGCAATTCTTTCAATTTTGCACCTGAAATGTTGTACTCAGCTTTAGGGATTTGTTTACACTGAATTAAAACAGGTACTAGTATTTGAAATAATTGGATAAGGAGGGCGGGGACAAATTTTTCTTCATTAAAACAAAAAAAAAGATTAAAGAATGCAGCACGAATTAATATACAGAGCTGTGGTCCTTAAAATGAAATAAAAACACTTGGATATGAATAGAAAATTTTCCTTAATGTTGATTGCCACATTGCTTCAAAAAATTAAACAGGTGCGTAAGGACACTAGCCATTTTATTATTTTTTTGTTCCATTATAGAAAAACAATACACTTTCAAAAATAGGAGTTCAAAACGTTGAAAATAAATATTTATTATTATACACTATTTGTAGTCTCCTTGACATTTTGCATCTAGATTTTTTCTTTTTAATGAGAAAAATGAAATTAAACTGTTTGAATGCTTCTTTATAGTTTCTAAACTTTGCGTTTAATTATGAATTTATTTTATAGGGCTTTGAGACTATGATCGTAATGGTTTCTTTCCCCCAGCATGCTACATTTTTTCCAAAAACAAATATCCCTTGTTGAAACACTTCAATCCAATTTTTATGAGTTTATTAGAAGTTTACCCCAATACATCAGCAACTGTTACTTCTTTCACATGTTCCCCCTTGGGTATATTCAGTGTTATTGAAAGTTTTATTTCTTTTAATTTTGTAATCCTGTAAAAGGCGATGTTTAAAAATCATCATTCTGTGTGAGAAATTTAAATTGCTGTTTGTTACAGCAGGTGTGGCACGATAAAGAATTCTTTTGTTCAAAGGCCAATTTTGAAGGATATCAGTACTAGCCCTTCACAGGCAATGGTACGATCTCCATATCAGTGCTCATAATATCGGAGAGGGACGTTAAACTTTATACGATCAAGAACAAAGGAATCATCCAACGGTCAACAGTATAACGAGGGACGTAAGTATTTTTTCAGTTTTTTTGAAGGGGGGGGGATCTTAGTTCTTTTAAGAAATTGATTCAAAAATTTAATGAAGAAAGGTATAGAATAAGCATTATCCTATTTTAATTATCCTGTTTCAATTTCTTAATTGCGAAAAATATATTGCATGTTTCAATATCCCAAAACCTTTTGAATAGGATCATAGGTTTGATGCGATTGGTATCCCATTTTTTTTTAATATGCAAGAGATACTCTATTTTGTTTTTAAAGTTTACATCATGCACGTTGTAATCTGTCTTCATAACAGTTCAAATTTCAGGTGTGAAAAGAGCAAATAAGATTTATTATTTAATTATTCATGTATTAAACAATAGATAAACATCCTGAAGGATTTAAATAATAAATCATTTACCAGTTGCATATTTTAGATCAGAGGTTGCGCTCTATATTAAATATCAAAATATATCTTTAAAAATTGACCGTTTTTGTATACTTTTTCAGAATATGAGAAAATCGACGCATTTTGTGACGTCATAATGCATTGACTAGCCAAAAAATTGTTTTTTTTAAAGATACGCAATCACCAAAGATCTAAGTGATATTTAATGCATTGTTAAGTAAAATTAAGCAGTTTCAGTTTTTCAGAAATTCACAGGGCCACATAAGGCCATAAGTGAACCTTGTTCTTAATCTACAATCTCAAGCCATTTTGAATGAACAACATGTTTTTCCTACCATATAAGGTAAAAACTGTCTTTATTTATGGGTACACATGAATTGATGACAGTACACACACTTTATTTCTGAATATCAATAATATTGATTCAACTTGATACCTGTCCCAAATTTATCAATGTTATAATATGTTTTCTCGTTGTCTGAAAATAATGAAATGTTGAAAGGGGTACTGTATACAGGGTTATTTTCATCCCGTGTTATTTTCGCCCTTTCACACTTGCAAACAATTTTTCCCCGCTTTAAATTCGCCCAGTCATAGTTTTGTTTAAAAAATTATACTGTATTCTTTGAATTCGCCCCATTTTAAATTCGCCAAAATGAGGGTTGGGTGAAAATAAAACAGGGGCAAAAATTTCCCTGCATGGTGTCGAGAGGTGCTCGTGTGGAAATCATGGCTATAAGGTGTAGATGTGCTTGTGAGGGGAAAGAGATTAATTTGAATTGCCTTCACCTAAGGATGCTCTGCACCAAATTTGGTTGAATTTTTTTCCCATGGATTTGGAGAAGGTGAAATTGTAAAACGTTTTACAAGACACTGATCATGCCAACAGACAATGGATAAATTTTGATAAGATATGCTCCCTTGGGGAAGGTAAACTTTCAGAATTCACTAAGATGTTGTCGTGAGGTGTGCTGTATTTGTATTGTATCATCATGTATATAATTAGTAACATTAAGAAGTTTCGTGAACATTCCAGAATGTTATTTTTCTAGAACATTTGTGTATGTCCAGGTTGTTCCAGTAAAACCATGTCTTAACAACTTCTAGAATATTCTAGATTTATGATAATGTATAAAGTAAGCATGATATACATTTGTCGTATAAGCACCATTGATGTACATGTAAAAGTAAGAGTGGCGTACCAAGAGAGTGATATACTTTCACTGGGACATTGTGTGCAGCAACGGACACTCTGTTGTATGTATCTTTAGATTCTTGCTAAGTTTGTACTTTATGATTCATATATTTTACTGTACATAAATTATTATTAAGATTAAACTGTGTGATTGATCCTTGCTGGCATTTAAGGTTATTCTGACCCATAACAGAATTGGGTGGGGGCTCTTCCGGGATAAAGAATTTCTTGCACTTTTGCAATTTATTGTCAGAATTTTGTTAATGAAGTCGTTAAATTAAATTAAAAGCCAGCAGAAATCAACATGGTATTTTCGGTCACAGACTTTTTAATTCGCCAAGTGTTCAGGTTTTTGATACATTAAAAAAGGATGACTTGATCGCGTTAGGTTTACATCTTGGGTAAGAAGTTAAATCTTCTCAGAAAAAGCAAGACATTAGAATGTGTTGCAAACAAACTAGTAGAAGAGAACATCTTTGGAAAATATGACCTTCCAAATTATACAGTTAAATCAGAGTTAGGATCTTATAAAATGTCAGAATATCAGTATCAAGTAGAGTTAGAGAAAATGCTATTTGAACGAGAAAAATAAGAAAGAGAAAGAGAAGAGTGAGAAAGAGAAGAACGAGAGTGTGAACGAAAATTTGAATTAGACAAATTAGAAAGACAAGAGCACTTTGAGTTAGAGAAATAAAGACTGCAGCACCAACCAGAAGTGTCCGTTGTCAAGACTGAAGTTGACGCAAAAAATATCAGATTAGCTCCAAAATTTCAAGAAAAATCTGTAGACAAATATTTCCCCCAATTCGAAAAGGTCGCACAGAATCTTAAATGGCCACGAAATGTTTGGTCAACTATGCTACAAAGTGTACTGGTTGGCAAAGCGGCTGAGGTATACTCTGCACTAAGGGTAGCTGAGAGTTCAGACTATGACAAGGTCAAAGCAGCAGTATTAAAAGCATACGAATTAGTACCACAAGTTCAGAAAGTATAGAAAGTTTGATAGTCAAACATTTGTTGAATTTTCACGAGAGAAAGATGACTTATTCGATCACTGGTTTAGATCAAAGAAACTTGATAAAACCTTTGTTAATTTGCGTCAAGTCATCCTGGTAGAAGAGTTTAAGGAATGTGTTCCTCAAGATTTGAATACACATTTAGAAGATAAGAATGTAAAAACTTTTGAAGAGACAGCAGTCATATCTGATACTTATGCTGTGTTTCATAAAAGGAATTTTGTTTCAAGATCTCAGTCTCGCAATAATTCAACAAATTCAGACACATATAAAAAGAGTGGTTCAGGGTCTCAGTCTTCCACAAGTCCACAGTCTGGTCCAGGACGTTTTGAAGGTTCAAGGAAGGGATAGGGTCGCTTCCTACTTGTAGTTATTGTAAGAAAAAAGGTCATCTGATCAGTGAATGCTTTAAACTTAAGAGAAACAAGATGTGTTTGTGAAACACTATGCACCGGGCAGCAACAAAGTTATAAAAAGCAATTTTTAGCAAATGGGTCTCAGTCAAGGTCACAAGGTCATTTCCCTTGGTGTCAGTTGAAAGTGCTTAATTAATGGAGTAAGCATACCAAATATGAAGTCTTCATCTCTCATGTGTCAAAAGTTATGGCGAAAGTTCGATAAAGCTATTTCTAGCGTATTGGTCACAGTAAAGGTCACAAGGTCATTTCCCTTGGTGTCAGTTGAAAGTGCTTAATTAGTTGAGTAAGCATACCAAATATGAAGTCTTTATCTCTCACGGTTCAAAAGTTATGGCGAAAGTTCGAAAAAGCTATTTTTTGCATAAAGGTCACAGTCAAGGTCACAAGGTCATTGACCTTGGTGTCAGTTAAAAGTGCTTATTTAGTGGAGTGTGCATACTAAATATGAAGTCTCTATCTCTCACGGTTCAAAAGTTATGGCGAAGGTTAAAGTTGACAACAGACAGACAAACAGACAGACAAACAGACAGACAGGACAAAAACAATATGTGCCTCGAATAAATTCGGGCGCATAAAAATAACCTTGATAAAACTCAGCCACATGCTTGTGCGGCAGTAAGAGGTGATAGGGAAGCCTTAGTTTGATTTGTTCTGACACTCCTGGGGCTCGTTTCTCAAAAAGTCGTAGATTTGGGCCTAAGTTAGTCCGACTAAAAAAGTTACGCCAAAATTTAGACGGGCCTAAATCGCGTTTCAGAAAGCGGCGTAAAACTGGGCCTAAGACTAAGACCTCTCCGCTAGATACTAAGCATGCGCAGATCGCATTTTATTTGGTTTAGAGACTACAATGACATGTGGCGGATCAAATTTATATCAAACGTGAACCTATATAAAGGATGCAAAGCACATGAAGCACGAGCGCGCTTGCATATTTTCCTCTTTCACCGTCTTTCAATCAGATCTATAACCTAAACCCATCTGTATTTTCACGTTCAAAGCATTAACATAGTAGCGTATTCAAACATCTTGAAAAAGGGGGCAGACTGGGGTCTGGTTAGGCACCCACAGCCACAAAAACAAAACTGACTGAGTAAATCTTTTATTATAATTTTGTACACAGCCTCCCTTCCCCTCAACATCCACAAGTGTTATATTAGAAATCTACATTAAAATCAGATGATGTACATACATGATTATACATACATGTACTTGTGAAAATTTGGAATTAAGTAATTTTCCTATGAGTAAAAGCCATATATGACTAGGGGCTGGAACAGGCTCGTAGCAAAAGTTTTGAAAGTCGGGGGAAGAGGGGGGGGGACCAGTATCTGAAGGAAATTTTTCTGTATTTAAAATACTTTACGCAGATAGAGAGTGAAGGGACAGAGCCCCCGAATAACAGGCGTACTGTCAAAAATTTATCAGTTATGAAATCATAATTATCATAAAAATAATTATTAAAACATGGATAAGAGATTTAAAAAAAAATAATAATAATGATCAGTTGTTTTAAAGACCTAGATATATGGCTTTCCTTGGCTCCCGTTTTTGTTAAAATTTAAACGTCAATGAACTTCAATGAATTTTTTGTTTTGTAAAAGAATAAAATATATATATATATCTTTTATCTTTCTATTGTTATATTGATTTAAGTAATATATGATAAGTAAAGGTTTTAAGTGCCTTAGTTTTCAACAAAACTTTAAAAAATGACAATTTTGACACATTACGCGACATTACATTTTGAACATACAGTTTTACCTTGATATCGTTATGATAATTTACATAGGCCATGTAGAAATACATATGTATATACTCCATATACACCATATGCATTATAACACACACATTTTCAATTTTAATGGAAATATTTTAGAAATTTATAAAAATTACTAGATTCACAAGAATTCGATTTCCTATTAACTATTAAGCTTTTGCAAGCCATTTAGAAAAAACGATTAAAACATCTACACTTCTCACCTCTCGACAATGAGTGAACAGTCATTGAACAGAATACTTTAAGTATAATACTCGAACATTTTACAAATTCGAATTTTTATGTTTAATAAATATTATATTTAAATATATGCAATTAAGGGGAAAATTAAAGAATCATTGACTTGGTTGATCGCACGGCTTAGTTACCGAATATTTCTCATTATCTAAAATATATTTTTTAAAATGAATATTGTTTGAGGACTTATTGAAACATTTTCCATTTCAAAACAAAAAAAATTATCCGGTACCTGGCATCGTTTCTAAAAAGTGAATGGGGAGGGGAGGGGGTAAGTAATTGAGTAACCGAATATGTCAGCCTAGAAGAAATGCTGAGAGTGGGCATCAGCCCATAAATTATACACCTTTTTAAAACGGAAAACGAAATATTGCAATAAAAAACGGGAAGGTTGCCCCCCCCCCCACAACGCGTGCCTACATTTTTAAAAAATTAAATCTGGCACTTCTTAAATCCCCACCCAACTAGAATTCAAAGTTCTTAATTACAAATTTGTAGTTCATCCCACCTGCATCCTCGATGGATTTTATTACCTTTCTACATAATATTATATGTTTGTTTATTAATTTTCATGATTTTTCGCATATCATATAATAATGTGCATGTATATGAATAGGTATTATATCGCATACGTATAAAATAATGTATTATTTTAACTCTTGATTAAAACACTTGCCCTTTTCGCAAGTTGTGTACAGACTAAGAACTTACGCCTACTCATGAGCAGGCCTACATTTAAACCAAAACTTAGTCTCGACTAAGTCTCCGCCTTTTTGTGAAACGCAACTTAGTCAGACTTCCGAGTTTCTCACTGATTTAGTCCGGACTAAGCTTACGCCTGGTCGTAGGCCTTTTTGAGAAACGAGCCCCCTGATGTTCAGGGTTAACAGTCCAGTTCTATTGATTCTATGGAGGATTATAAGCCCTTTACAGCTCAACGCACTTTTTAAGCTCACATGGTTTTTCGCACAAATTAAGGTCACATTGTTATGATGCAATATTGTGTATCGAGACTACAGAATACGTTTAAATGTATTTGTTTACATAATTTGAGTTTTATTTCATTTACTGAAACATAATTCACACAAATCAATTGGTAGAACTTTGATATATATTAATGGCTGAAAAATAACTATTCTCATTTGAATTTTTGTGGTTTCTTGCCAATTGCACCAGTCTTTTTATCCGTTCTTTTGAAAGCAATAGCTATTGGCAGAAATGTAGACATGGGCATAGTAAAGCTGCTTTGTATTTTCTGTACATTTGACTCTTAACTCGGGGTGGTAATAGTATTTTTCATCTGTTTGACTGCTAACTATGTTAATAAGGTGGGATTTGTCAGAGTCAACTTCTAAAATCTAGAATCATGAGAGATTCATCCCACTGCAAAATGTTAACGTTTCAAACCGTAAATGCAGAAGAATTTTTCTTTGGATCAAGAAGAAATTCACTATTCAAAAATATAAACCAATACTTCATTATCCTACCTTTAGTGTGGTTTCCTTCTGCAATGTTATCCCTTTTCAGCGCTACATTTTTTTTTTTGAGGCATAACGAAGAGGAGTATGGTAAGTGAGCAAAGATTTTTTAAAAATACTCACCTTGAAGAATAAAATTTGAAATTTCCAACTACATGGTATCAAGGAAAGCTCGTTTTATACAATTTGTAAAACCGTATGGTAGAATCGTATGGTCCAAACATCCTACCATTTATTTATGAATTCCCCTTTAAAACATCAACTTTGGAAACTTAAGATACTAATTTTTAAAGGACATTTATGCTTGACATTATATTTGTAATAAAACGAAAGAGGCTGTATGTCACGGTCGAAAATGGTAATTTTTACTATGACAACAATGTGACCTTAATTTGTGCAAAAAACCATGAGAGCTTAAAAATTGCGTTGAGCTGTATGTCTCAGGGATTTGTTTCACTCGGTGACTTATCGCAAAATTTAACTTGTCCAGATTTTGAGAGATACTGGTGCTGCACAGACTTTGTTGTTAGAGAACGTGCCTGTACCTCCGTCTGAGCAGACTTCTACTGGTGGGTCGGTTTTTGTACAGGGTTTGGAGCTAGGCGTCATTGATGTTCCACTGCATAGAATTAGTTTGAAGTCAGATTTAGTTACTAGACCTGCTATCGTAGGGCTCGACCTACTCTTCCCGATCCAGGCATTTCTTTGTTGCTCGTCAACGATTTAGCTGGTGGAAAGGTTGAACCTGATACCTATAGTTTGTGAGGAAATCACTTCCAATGTCATATGCGATGATGAAGATGATGACATTTATCCAGCCTGTGCTGTTACTAGAGCGATGGCCAGAAGATGAGAAATCGAGGCAGACCATACTCAAGCCTTTGACGAGATAAATTCCTCTCTTGATATTGATTTGAATGACACTTTCTTGTCTGACCTTTTGATGGCACTCAAACAAGCATGGAACCACACAATATCAAGAAGCCGGTGAAGAATGAACTTACCAAAATTTAGTGGTGATGAAGTTGAGTCAAATCTACCAGTAAACCAAGACAAGAACATTCTAAGCCGAGAGCAGCTACTTCCTAGGAGAACAACATAAAGACCCAGATATCATCCACTTCCACCAGAAGAGGCCACTAAAGTTGGGAGAATCCTTCTATATGAAAGATGGCGTGCTTATGCGAAAATGGCAACATGCCGCCTTTTGACACTTCCCCAGATGAAGCATGGCGTGTTGTTCACCAGGTAGGATGATGTGGGTATTTATGTTGTTCTGAAAGTAATTGCTCTCGGCTTAAATATTCTTGTCTTGGTTTATTGGTAGTTTAACTCAACCTTGATCAAGTCCCAGCTGCTTATCGTCAAGATGTCATGAGTTTAGCTCACGATACACCTATGGCAGGTCAATTACGTGTCAATAGAATTATAATAGGATTTTGAGTCATTTTTAGTGGCCTAAGCTAACAAAGGATGTTTCTGAGTTTTGTAAGTCATGTCATGTCTGTCAGATGGTAGGTAAACCAAATCAGAAGATACCATCTGCTCCTCTCCAACCCATTCCAGCTTTTGAAGAACCGTTTAGTCGAGTGTTGGTGGATTGTGTAGGACCTTTGCCTAGGACTAGTAGTCTGGTCCTGATTTTTAAAAAGAAGGCTAGAAATAACTTCTAACGGCAAATAATTATCATTTGGTCCAGCATAGTATGCTTAATCCGAAAAAATATGCTGGCCTTCATGATAATGACGTTAAAGAGGTCAAAATGGCGATTCAAAATGGCGGACATCCAATTTTTCTAATTTTCTCTTAATGTCGTTCAAAATAGAGAAGTAATGAATGAATATCTAACTTAGTATAATAAAACTATAAAAATTATAAAAGGATGCTAACATTTTTAGTTAAAATCAGAAAAATTAGTCGTTTCTATGCTTAATTCGAATTTTCTCTGACTTTTTTTGTCTATTGTTTCTATATTCTTCTTTGTTCAGGATTTTACATTTGCAAATATCCATACACTGCAGATTTGTATTTTTCCCTCTACATCTCACTATTCTACAATTGAATGATAGTGCAGCTGTAAGTTAAAGTCAAAATAGTGGATATTCATCTTTTTCTTCAATTTATTTAATTCTTAATGTCGTTTACATGGGAGAAAGGATTTGTGAATATTTTACTGAGCATAGTACAACTATGTAAAATGACAATAGAACACTAATTTGATCACTTTAAATCGTAAAATTTAGTCGATAAATTTGAAATGTGTTAATCATAGCTCAAAATGGCAATTCAAATGACGTCTTATACACTCGAATTTCGTAAAATAGCCAAACTGCTTAATTCTGGTTCGTTTTGCAGAAAATAAATTACAGTTTGTTTTTTTTATTCATGAAATAATGTTCAAATACGCAATGAAAGTTGGAGGATATTTTTATTAATGACTTAAGATTTTTATAATACGGATTTTTTTTATTAATTACTTCTATTGTTAAGATAAATGTTTGACGACAATTCCGAAGATATTTTACCTTTTTTCCCTTCTTCTCATATAAAACTTAAATAATATCATATAATAATTGCTGTTTTGAGGACAATATGAAAATTAAGCTACCCCAAGAGCAGTATCCCTCGAGCATTAAGGCGGAGTGAACATTGCATTATTGGGGAATTCTTGATCTATTTTTAGTCCAGCGTAGAAAAAAATAAATGTTTATGTTCATGTGGAAGGTCTGGTGCAACATCACTTAGTGTGATTTTTAGAATGATTGACCACGACCAATTATAGGGCTAGAAATTGTTACATCATATAAATCTGAATATATTATAATATCCAAATATCAACATATATATTAAGAATTATCAGTAATATACGTAAACCACAAATTTACTTGATTGTCCAGCTCTGATTCTGTGTCCCTGCATTTGCATTTTGTTATTCTAGTCAAAAATTCAACTGATTCTCAAATATTTCATCCTGTGAACGGACAATTTTGTATTGAACAATGTATATAAAATTAATTTAAAAATTTTGAAATTTACAAAATCTGAAAGAAGAAAATGTTTGTGTTCAATCCCCCCTCGGTTCTTGATACAACCTTAAACTATACTAACAAAGAAGTGTGGATACATTTCTTGAAGTGTTCAAGAAAATTTTGTTGTCAAGAAAGTTTGACTAGATCGAAATCAGGAATGACTTAGGCCTATTGGTACGAAAGCTTGTAAGTGATAGGAATCACGAGGAATCTGCAGGCGCTCTTAAATTGCATAACTTTTCTCACCAAAATATGCACACAATGTGATTTCAGATGATCAAGAAAAATACTTTGCTAATAGAATGACCTTCCTACCCTAAAAGACAACAAATGTATACGAGGTCACGGATTAAAAGAGCTACATGTCTTGAATATCAGAGTTTTTTATACCCCTGCTTGAAAAGGGGGAGGGAAAAGCGGGAGGGTATACAGTAATCGGTTTGTCCATCCGTCCGTCTGTTACGCTTTGGGGTACCCATCTCTTATCCGCAACTCCTCTCATACCACTGAATGAAATTTGATGAAACTTTCACAGTATCTTTATTACATATTGCCATTGTGACCTCCTATTTTACCTTTTGTTCTGACACATAATTTGGGTTTCCCATAACAAAACATGGACACTGTCATTATATTCATATGGGAGACCGGGTATCATTTAGTGAGCTAATCGCTCACAGTATATCTAGTTCATTTTGCATTGGTTTTGGATAACAAAATATACATTTGACATAAATGTGTTGTTCCTTGAGTGTTGGTTGATTGATTGTATATTGTTTAACGCCGAGTCGGCAATTTTTCAGCCATGTTTCGGCGAACTATCAGTTTAAATAATCGGTTTTTGAAGAATTTTGGTTTCTCTGGCGGCCCCCAGTGAGCTTACTCTTTGTCGAACTCCAGAGAAACGATCTTTTACATGCCAAGGGGGTTGTCATCCTTGACACGGGGCACCATTTTACTTGAGTGTTGAAAATACCAAAATTCCGAAGACAGACTGCAACATATACCAAATACACATGGAATAAAAGAAGTTAAGGGATAATACTAAGTTCTTATAAGTTTTAAAAAGCAAGAACAAAGTGTTCGATGAAATCGGACAGAAATTTCTTCAGTTATATTTGATGGTGTGCCGAGGGATGTTGAGGTAGAAGTGCGAGTTGATAATGACAAGATTCGGGAGTGATTTTAGGTGGACGGGGGTTCAAAGGCTTTGAAACACGTACGGTAAAATACGAAGGGGGAAATTTGGAAAATCTTAAGTGTTTTCAAGTATATTTTGTTCATATTTAATGGACTAATCAATATACTTTATATGATATATATATAAAAAGCAAACTGTAATTTTTTTTCTGCAAACCGAACCAGAATTAAGAGTTTCTACGAATTCGAGTGTATAAGACGTCATCTTGAATCGCCATTTTGAGCTAATTTGAAAAGTCGTTAAATTTTCCGATTTAAAGTGATTAAATTAGTGTTCTATTGGCATTTTAAGTACATGTAGTTGTACTACCTCAAGTATTCACTAACCTGTAAATGACATTAAGAAATATTTTTTTAAAAAAGATGAATATTCGCCATTTTGAATTATAACTCCGTTAACTTACAATGATTACTGAGTTGTAGGTAGTGAGATGCAGAGGAAAAAATACAAATCTGCAGTGTATGGATATTTTCAAATGTAAAATGTTGAACAAGAAAAGACGAATATAGATCAATAGACCAAAAAATCAAAGGAAATTATAGAATAAGACGACTAAATTTTCTGAGTCAAACTAATAATGTTAGCATTCTATTATTATTTATACTTGTATTACACTCAGTGAGGTATTCACACATTATTTCTCCTTTTTGAACGATATTAAGAAAAAAATAGAAAAATTGGATGTCCGCCATTTTGAATCGCCATTTTAACCTCTTAAACGCCATTTTCATAGAAGGCCAGCATATTTTTTCGGATTCAGCATACTCGAAATAGGTTAAAAAAAACTATGCTGGACCAAATAATAATTATTTGCCGTTAGAAGTATTTTTTCTATGATCAGACCAGCTAGTATAAAGTAATGCCTTTTGGCATGAAAAATATCATCACTACATTCCAAAGGATGATTCACTCCCTTCTTCAGGACCTTCAGGGATGCGAGGCCTACATTGATGATGTCATCATATACAGTGACACATGGGACGAACATCTCTGAATCATGCGTGCTTTATTTTGACATTTTAGCTAAAACAAACCTAACTGTGAACCTTAAAAAAAGCGAATTTTGTCATGCTTATGTAGAGTATTTAGGTCACAAAGTAGGTCAAGGTTATGTTACACCCATTATGGCTAGAGTGGAAGCTGTTGCAAAGTTCCCGATTCCTACAAACAAGAAAAGGTTAATGAGGGTTTTGGGCATGGCTGGGTTTTACAGAAAATTTTGTCCAAATTTTTCCTCAGTAGTTAGTCCCCTTACAAAAGAGGGTTAACTTTGAATGGACAAAGGGCTGTGAAAAATCATTTCATGAAATCAAATCTGTCCTTAAGAGCAATCCAGTTTTGTCTACTCCAGATTTTTCTAAGCAATTTAAGCTAACTGTTGATGCTAGTGATGTTGGAATCGGAGCAGCTTTGCTTTAAGAACATTCTTATTTTTCAAAGAAACTTACAAAATGTCAACAAAAGTATTCCACCATTGAAAAGGAATGCCTTGCTTTGTTGTTAGCCTTACAGCATTTTGATGTTTATTTGAATGTTACTTTACATCCAATTCTTGTATTTACGGATCACAACCCTCTGACATTTTTGCATATATTGTCAAACAAGAATCAAAGATTGACTAGATGGAGTTTGTTGTTACAAGAATACAATGTAACAATAAAGGCAAAGACAATGTTATTGCAGATGCCTTGTCAAGAGTATCGTAAAGATACCAGATTTTGTATTAATGTACATATGTTTTACAATAAGTTTTTCATTGACATTCAAACTTTTAAGGGGGAGGTGTTGTGAGGTGTGTTGTATTTGTATTGTTTCATCATAATTAGTAACATTAAGAAGTTTCTTGAACATTCCATGTCATTTTTCTAGAACATTTGTGTATGTCCAGGTTGTTCCAGTAAAACCATGTCTTAACAACTTCTGGAATATTCTAGATTTATGATAATGTATAAATACTCTGTCAATTGTAAGCATGATATACATTTGTCGTATAAGCACCACTGATGTACAAGTAATAGTGGCGTACCAAGAGACTGGGATATATTTTCACTGGGACATTGTGTGCAGCAACGGACACTCTGTTGTATGTTTTTTTTAGATTTTTGCTAAGTTTGTACTTTATGATCCATATATATTACTGTAAATAAATTATTGTTAAGTGTGTGATTGATCTTTGCTGGCATTTTGGCCAAAAATACAATAAGCTTTATTTGGCGTTGCCGGCCAGGTAAATCCGTGCGGTCCGAAGTATTTTTTCAACTGATACAGATCGTAATTTTTTTTCCTTCTATATATCCGGATTTAGGTGTCTGTACGTTTGAGTAATATACAAAATAGGAAAGAATCATGTAAACGCTTGATTGATCGAACAGTCTTCATGTGAAAGTGTCTATGTGATGTTGAATATGCGTATCACAAATCCAAGCATGGCTATCGAATGCGGTAAACTCTGCATAACAGAAGTTGATGGCATGACTCTCAGCGGTCATGTGTGTTATGGCGAAAATATACTGACAAATCAGTTATACCAGTTTGAATTAGAAATTTCAAGGTACAATGTTATGTCCGATTTGCTACACTGTAGATGAATCTAGCGGCCATGCTTGAATCTGTGCATAAGAAAACAACTTTATCAGTTTATGCCAATTCAAAAACTGCGATTTTTATTGCCATGTTTAATAATTAAAGGTTTAAAACTAATAGGGTTTGAAAATAAATAACAAGTGGGAATCAATTCGGACTGCAGTTGTTAAACAATCAGAAACCCATGACGCGGCACGCCCGGATACTTATAATAACATTTCTGAAATTGAAAAAAAAACATTTCCCCTACCAACCGACCCAAATGTATTAAGAATGGGTCGGCAACCCCAAACCAACAATATTTTAATTGTGGCCTTATGGTTATTCTGACCCATAACAATGTACCTCTACATAATCAGAATTATTCTTCAATTTGAAATCTGTGAAGCGAAGAGAAATAGGTCTAGTTTCTCCACTCTTTTTGTGAATATGCCAAGTACAGGTGACATTGGAGGGATAGCTGTTAATCTGGTAGCCAGGTGAGTAGATTTTTCCCTGCTGCGTCAAATCCAACATACAGCCTGAAAATCATTAACATATAGTAAAACATGCTTATAGCGATCATGATTATAATGCATTGAAACTTAAGCGCAGTGATTTTCATTTCCTGTGACTTTAAAATATATTGTAAACTTAACATGTAACTAGATATCATTGAGATGGGCCATATCGAAGGGCCCTACTTTCAGCAATGAACATGAAAATTTAAGAAATCTGAAAAGTCTTTATTCTGAAAAGGAATATTACTATTAAGGGATGTGTTGTTCGAGTCTAAAGGGGACCCAAATAAAACTACTCTCTGAAAAAATAATTAAATAAAAAAATGTTTATAATAGTATTTGTATGATGAAATGAAATATGAAACAAGAGGCCCATGGGCCACATCGCTCACCTGAGAGAAGCTTTGACCATGCTGTTTTTTTTACCAGATTTCCCCCTTGTACGCAGCACTGTTAAAGCTTACTATGAAGAAATCAATTGAATATAGACGTGCAAAAAACGGGAACTTTTTTAAAACTGAATTTATTTTTACAAAGCCGTTTTATTATTACATAACTTAAATATTTTTTGAAATAATAAAGTATATCCCACTCTGTACTGAATTAAGTTAGGTCCCATCAATGGACAGTCACGTGATAAATGCATAGTATGTGTACTGATGGAGGATGATCAACAAATTTCAATATCATTAGCGCATACGTAGTTGAAATAAAAAAATTAAGTTACCAATTGTTTCTGCATACTTTGTACTTTTTAGAAAGTGCTGCTGCTTTATATAGAATTCGCACTTTATTAGTAAAATTTCAAGTAAATATGCCCATGTCGAAATATGTATGACCTTTACCAAGTATTTTACACGTATATCCTCATTAAGTCACACTCTCGATTTAAAGAAAGCAGCAGCACTTTTCAAGTTAAGGAAACCATCCTTTATTTATATTAAAAAATTGGCTAACATCCAGTAAGTGTATGCTCTTGCAAAAAGGCGATTTAATAAGCCACCTCGAAGTTAAACATGCCAAATCCGTACATATAAACACGGCGGTAAAATTAATTGATACATTCTCTTGCTAATCATTGAATAATTGCACTAAACAAAGGTTGTGAATTGGTATTAATAGCCTATCTTAAATATGTAGATAATATTCTGCTTAATTATAAAATGCATTTTACATTGTAAAAAATACACCTTACCTGCCTTTCACAGCACATAAAATAAGTAATTTTTACCATAATGACGTCATGTTGACAATTTTGCTGCGATCAGTGATTTGTTTATAAACTGTTGTCTGGGATTTAACTAGCAACTATTTTTAATGCATTGATAAGTTTTGATGTTGTTTATTATGCTAATACAGTTTAAAATTGCAAAGTATTTGATTTTCTAGTATTGTGAGGAATACAAAATGTAACAATTTTTGTGTGACGTCATAGTAAACATTTCCCATATAAATTAAATTAGGCCCCATCCCCTTTTTTCAAGCCTTAACAATGCTGCGAAATACCTATTGTGACCCGACCCTACCCCACGGGTCATGATTTGGACAATTTAAAAAACTACAATATCCAGGATTCTTCCACACAATTTAAGCTTTTCTGGCCTGGTTTTTTTTTTTGAGAAACTTTTTTTTTTTTTTTAAAGTTTTTTCCTATACATTTCTATGTAAAACTTTAATTCCATATTGTGGCCCCGCCATACCCCTGGGGGACATGATTTGGAAAATTTGAAATCTACACTAACCCAGGATGCTTCCACATAAGTTTCAGCTTTTCTGGCCCTTGCAGGGTTCTTGAGAAGAAGATTTTTAAAGTTTTTTTCCTATATATTTCTACGTAAAACTGTGATTCCCTATTGTGGCCCTGCCAAACCCCCGGGGGTCATGATTTGAACAATTTAGAATCTAAACTAACCAAGGATGCTTCCACATAAGTTTCAGCTTTTCTGGCCCAGTGGTTCTTGAGAAGAAGATTTTTAAAGATTTTTCCTATATATTTCTATGTAAAACTTTGATTCTCTATTGTGACTCCACCCAACCCCTGGGGGTCATGATTTGAACAATTTAACAATTAAAAACTATACTACCCCAGGATGCTTCCACATAAGTTTCAGCTTTTCTGGCCCAGTGGTTCTTGAGAAGATTTTTTAATGACCCCACCCTATTTTTGTCTTTTATTAATTATCTCCCCTTGTGAGGGGACTTGGCCCTTCACTTTGACAATTTGAAGTTCCCTTCATCCAAGGATACTTTGTACCAAGTGTGGTCAAATTTGGTCCACTGGTTCTTGAAAAGTTTACAGACGGACAGACAGCTTGATGGATAGACGGACGGACGACGGACAAAATGTGATTAGAAAAGTTCACTTGAGCCTTCGGCTCAGGTGAGCTAAAAATGGCACGAAAATCACAAGTACTCAATACCCTCTATCAAAAAACAGCACAAAAATCATGAACGTTGCCTATCCTCTATCAAAAACCAGGATGAAGGATATGAAGATAACGCATAGTATTCAATATCAAAGTCCATAAAACAATACAAAATAGGAGCAGAGCAAACAAGGACCTCCAAAACATCAGAGGTGGGATCAGGTGCCATGGAGGAGTGAGCATCCCCTGCTGACCGGTCACACCTGCCGTAATTCTGCTATGACCTTGATCTTAGACCTATAAATTTTGTTCAAAGTCACTGCATACCCATTGACCATAGGAGCCTGTGAATGAAGCAGAGCCACATTGGACAAAGGGGAGAGAAGATATGCTGCGGACAAGGATTTTTCATATAATTCTCCTATGACCTTGACTTTAGACCTAGAAACATGGTTGAAGGTCACTCAACAACCTTTTCCCAAAGGCACTCTTTGTGTGATGTGCGAGCCAGACTGGGCCAAGGACAGAGAAGATATGCTCCAGACAAGAGATCTTGGATGGACAGATGGACGAAAAGACCCATCACTATAGGGCGTCCACAGAGCGGGGCCCTTACAAATTACTTTTATTATATAATGAAGCTAAATTGTCTGTCCCTGGTACTTTGTTAAGCATGTTTTAATCCTCCTCCAGACCAGATTTGATTTTGCACTTTAAAACTGACTTCAAGGTTTCACTATCTGGAGTCCATTCTTGAGAAAGCCAATTTTTAATGATTCTTTGAATTTTTTTTTAAACTTCATCAGTTCATACCTGACTTGGGGCCATGGATTGATCAAATTTGTTTCTTTGCATATAAAGCGAATTGAAATCTATTGCACTCAAAACACGGTAACATGGAAAGAGGGTAAACAGGTTAAAATTTGCGTTTTAGTTTGACGTCACAATCATTGAAAGCCGGGGAATTGCAACGTCATAAGCGAAAATCAAAAAATCATGCTCACATTGACCAGAAGCTGTTATTTTGGCGGTTCCATTAAGTGTAGCTTACACAAAGGATAATACATAAAGCTGTAGGTTTTTTAATATAAATCACATTTGCAGTCAAGGCAGAGAATTTTAAAAAATGTAAAAATAAGCTATGAATCATTATTTTTTGAAAGATATAACTCATTACTCAATTTCTTTGCAAACACCCTTGCAGTTATGAGACTATATCTTTCAAAAAATGAGTTATTGCTTAAATGCTTGCAAAAAATAACCAGATGTCTCTGTCGAGACTGTAGCTCGACTGGTTTGTACTTATGACAAAGGATGAGAAAAGAAGCCATTGTCATCAGACCAAAACTGTAGAAGGAGTAGCTTTTAAAGGAATTTCAGACATTTCTATTTTTAGTAACAATGGCAACAACGTTCATCGAAATCAAAAACAGATTAACTTAATTACTTGTATATTTCACAGTATAGTCTACTTGTGTGCGAAATTCTATTGAAATCAGACCAAAACTGTAGAAGGAGTAGCATTCTGAAAGTATTTCACAGAAATTTCTATTTATAGTAACCAGGGCAACACCGTTCAACGAAATCAAAACTGATGCAGTAAATTATTTATCTAAAAGCTAGTGTAGTTTACTTTGTGCCAAGTTATATTGAAATCAGACCAAAACTGTAGAAGGATTAGCGTTTTAAAGGAATTTCACAGAAAATTCTATTTCTAGTAACCATGGCAACACCGTTCATCAAAATCAAAACCAATGCATTGTTTTATGTATCTTAGTGTAGTCTACTTGTGTGCCAAGTTATACTGAAATCAGACCTAAACTGTCGGAAGAGTAGCATTTTAAAGGAATTTCACAGAAAATTCTATTTTTAGTAACCATGGCAACACCGTTCATCAAAATCAAAAACTGATTTATCTTAGTGTAGTTTACTTGTGTGCCAAGTTATATTGAAATCGAACAAAACTGTAGAAGGAGTAGCATTTTAAAAGAATTTCACAGAAAATTCCATTTTAGTAACCATGGCAACACCGTTCATCAAAATCAGAAACCGATGCACTATTCTATGCATCTTAGTGTAGTCTACTTGTGTGCCAAGTTATATTGAAATCAGACCAAAACTGTATTTTAAAGGAATTATACAAAAATTTCTATTTTTAATAACCATGGCAACACCGTTAATCGAAATCAAAAACCGGTGCACTATTTTATGTATCTTAGTGTAGTCTACTTGTGTGCCAAGTTATTCTGAAATCAGACCAAAACTGTATGAGGAGTAGCGTTTAGAAAAATTGTTTACAGACAGACAGACAGACGGACGGACAACTTACTATCGCATAAGCTCTTCTGGTCTCTGACCAGAAGAGCTAAAAATGACAATTTGTAACCTCTTAGTAAATGCAAGAACTAAGACCTTATAACGAAATTTTCTGTTTATTTCTGGAAATTAAGTAAGTGGACCCATATTAAAAACAATCCCTGTCCAGGATTTGCCTTTTCAGTTGTAATGATATATCTCCATAAAATGACAAAGAACTTCAAGACCAGCAAAACAATCGTGTCATGATCTAGAAGAATTCTTTTCATAAATTTTCATGTGAAAAAATAAGTCATTAGGACAGCACTTGAAGAAAAATATGTACCGGGTAAAGTGTCTAATTTGATGAGTAATTTTATTTGACAAGAAAAATATGTTTGCAAGTGCCTATGCTTTTCTCATTTTAGCAAATGTTGCTAAATTCTTCCAATTGGAAAGGCCAGAAGTTTCCTGAGATTAATGTGAAATCAAGAATAAAATTTAACTTAATTTCTCACAGTCTTTTATTCATGTATTACCTTCTTTGTATTTAAGTTGAACTCCACGATACTTTCCATACTCATGTATATTGGTTGATAACACAATTCGTACGGTTTTGCTCTGGGGAAATGTAGAATGGATGTTCTGGGGTTTCAGTTATTGAGAA
Organism: Saccostrea cuccullata; assembly: GCF_032062105.1. Classification (NCBI taxonomy): domain Eukaryota; kingdom Metazoa; phylum Mollusca; class Bivalvia; order Ostreida; family Ostreidae; genus Saccostrea; species Saccostrea cuccullata. Next base: position 17,321 of record NW_026929597.1, on the reverse strand, counting down.
AACAAAGGGGAGCCATCAGATCCTCTCCATCGTAAACTTTCAGGGAACCATCTGTAGGTAGATCTACTACTGTAAACTGCAATAAGGAAAGTTCATTATTTCACCTTATTTGATTCAAATATTAGAATAATAAGATATCCTATAAAAAAAACTTTTTATTATCAAATTTTTTAATGAAATATTGTGAATTTTGTACATTTGAAAGAAAATTACGAACATATTTAAACATTTTTGGTAAAACCTTAAAACAGAGGACAATTTAATTTTTGGTACATTTTTACTTGATTTTTCTAATGTAACAATATCTCATAAATGTATCTTCTCCCTACAGATGTACAAAAAGTCTTGTGTGCTTTAAAATACTCTTGTTGGGGAATACATCAAAATGAAAGATTATACCTCCAAAGAAACCACTGTGTATGATTCTGCTGTTATTAACCACTCTAATTGTAGTCCAAAGGGAACAGCCTGGCCATACACTGGTGATTCCAAAGTCTGCCAGCTACTGCTAGCATTTAGCATTTTCTCATTATTCCAAATTTTGGTCTCATCAACTGTGATTTGATCAAACAAGGATGTAAACCATTTAAAAAAATCATAATTATGCCATCTTTAATATAATGTTTTTATGTTCTCTCCTGACTCTGAGTTTTTTTTAAAAAAATGAGTCGGTATGTAGGTGTGATTGTTTTTTTGTTTTTGTTTTTTTTTTGTAGAAAATTTCAACATAATAATTTAGGGTAAAGTAAACAAGAGGCCCATTGAACAATTTAGAATCAGCATTACCCAAGAATGCTTCCACACAAGTTTCAGCATTTCAGGTCAAGTGATTTTTAATGACCCCACACTATTTTTGTCTTTTGTCTTTTCTTCATTATCTCTAATTGTAAGGGGTTTTTGCCCTTCATTAGAACAATTTTAACTCCCCTTGACCCAAGGATACTTTGTGCAAAGTTTGGTTAAAATTGGCCGGGTGGGACTTGAGAAGAAATTAAAAGTTTACAAACAGACAGACGGACAATAGACAACAGGTAATTAAGGTGAGCTAAAAATGTTTTGGAGAGGACAAACAAACCATTTTTTTTAAAGATGGCCATATCATCTTGTTTAAACTTTGAAATAATGCATTGTATTACATGTTGAATCATTAAATATAAAAGTACACATATTACAGTACAAACAGACAAGATGAATACATCGTGGATATTATGTCATAGACAGTTATACAGGGTTTTTATCACATTAATAACTGGAATTTCATTTTTCTTAAAATTGTTGAAAATTTAATTGTATTAATTTTTCTATCATAATTTTTTTTTGCATTTCTTTTGTAAAGTATAATGTATGCAGCAATTTCTATAAATTATGTTAACTTTGCACTTTAAGAATACCGGTAATTACTGGGCACTAGAATACATACACTCTGCTACCATATGGACTATATCTTAAATACTTAGTATCACACCTGTTTCAAAGTCTGCAGTAAATCCATTATTGATAACTGTGTGATCCATGCTAAGTTGTAGGATAAGATAGTTATTTTGTGAGTAGAATTCCTGTGTCTTCCCTGGTCTCCCCTGTTACACTGCCCAGAAAGTTACTCTCTTTCAAAGTGATACCTCCCGTCCACACACTTAAAACATCTGCATTTTCCTCCAGGTCAGTGGTGGAATTGATCTAAATCAAGCAGAAGCAATTTTATTTTTGTTATTTTTTGTTATTTATTTCATGTATTACAACGTTAGTGTCTATGAATATAAACTTTTATGACTCTGAAAGTCATAACCTGCACTAATGATCAACAGAAACTTGGAAACGAAATTAAATGAGTGTAGCTCTACAGGTTTGTACTTATAACAAAGGAAGGAAAAAAAGTAACAGTCAGACTTGAAACTTTGCCACAGCAATAAATAGCGTAATGATCCTTAATGTAGTTTCTTTTTATCGAAAGAAAGCAATAGGGCTACAACTGGAGGAAAAGTCTTTTCAAACCAGAAGTCTCTGTCGAGACTGTAGCTCTACTGGTTTGTACTCATAACAAAGGATGGGAAAAGAAGCTATTGCCATCAGACCAAGTTTTAAACACATTTCACAGATATTTCTATTTTTAGTAACAATGGCAACACCATTCATCGCAATCAAAAACTGATGCACCATATTACTAGACTAAGCATGTATCACAGTGTAGTCTACTTGTGTGCCAAGTTATATTGAAATCAGCGTTTTAAAGGAATTTCACAGAATATTCCATTTTTAGTAACCATGGCAACACTGTTCATGGAAATCAAAAACCGATGCACTGATTTATGTATCTTAGTGAAGTCTACTTGTGTGCCAAGTTATACTGAAATCAAACCAAAACTGAAGGAGGAGGAGCATTTTAAAGGAATTTCACAGACATTTCTATTTTTAGAAATGGCAACACCGTTCATCGAAATCAAAAATCGATGCATTATTTTATGTATCTTAGTGTAGTCTAATTGTGTGCCAAGTTATATTGAAATCGGACCAAAACTGTTGGAAGAGTAGTGTTTTGAAAAATTGTTTACAGACAGACGGACAGACAGCTAGACGACAGACACCTTACTATCGCATTAGCTCTTCTGGTCTCTGACCAGTAGAGCTAAAAAATTTACAGAAATTTCAATCTAAATTATCATGGGAACCTCATTCATTAAAATAAAAAACAATAAAGACAATTATATATCTCAGTGTAGTCTACTTCCACGTCACATTATACATGTATTACAATCAATCAAAAACTGTAGGAGGAGTAGCATTTCAAAAGTATTTCACAAAAATATCTTTTAATAACTGAAATCAAAAATTGATGCACTGAACTATGTATCTTGGTTTAGTCTACTTGTGTGCCATGTTAGATTGAAATCAGACCAAAATGAGTAGAAGCTATCTAAAAAAATTTCTAAGAAAATTCTATTTTAAGTAACCATGGCAACACCGTTCATCAAAATAAAAATCTGATGCACTATACTATGTACCTTAGTGTAGTCTTGTGTGCCAAGTTAGAATGAAATCAGACCTAAACTGTAAGAGGAGTAGCATTTTGAAAAATTTTATACAGACGGCTATACAGTTGAGAGGTACATTGTGCATTTTACGGAAGGTGCGGGGTTATCATTTTGCTTTGTGGGGTTATTACTAGTATAATGGTGACTTAAGAGGTTTCATTAGGAATTCAAACAAGTAGTATATTTGAGGGTGATTATCTATATTTGTGGGGTTAGAGATCTATATATATTGTTGGGTTAAAGATCTATATTTGTGGGATTAAAGAATATAAATTATTTACAGGGTTAATATCAAGTCAACTTTACAAGCAACTAATCACCAATGCTTAAAATTGTTACTGTTTATCTGAAGAACTTAGAAGGGAAATAGCAATAACATTTTCTACTACATAATACCAGTAACAATGCAAAAATGTTCTTATTTGAGAAAAACATGCACTAAAGTAAACTAACCTATCATGTTTTCACCTAAAGATGATAGACAAGAATACTCCACAAAGTGTTAAACAAACTAGAGGTACTGTGAGCGATGAGCTCACTAAATGATACCCCCCGCCTCCCATATGGTTATAACTGGTGAAAAAGTCCATGTTTCCTGTGGCTGGAAAACCCAAAATATGTGTCGGATCAAAAAGTAAAAGAGGAGGTGCACAATGGCAATATGTAATAAAGATTCTGTGAAAGTTTCATCAAATTTCATTCAGTGGTATGAGAGGAGTTGCCGATAAGAGATGGGTACCCCAAAGCGTAACAGACGGACGGACGGACAGACGGATGGACGGACGGACAGACGGACGGACGGACGGACAGACGTACAGACGGACGGAATTAACGATTACTATATACCCTCCAGCTTTTCAAGCGGGGGGTATAACAACACCACTATGTTACATAGATATAACAGACAACACTAACCCATAAAGTATAAGCCAAACAACCCCACTATGTACTCTAATGAAGATAATACAAAACACTAACCCCACAAAGTGTTAGGACAACAACCCCACCATGTACTCTGATAAAGATAATAGACAACACTAACACCATAAAGTGATAGGACAACAAACCCACTATGTACTCTAATAAAGATAATAGACCACACTAACCCCATAAAGTGTTAGGACAACAACCCCACTATGTACTCTAATAAAGATAATAGACAAACTAACCCCATAAAGTGTAACAACCCCACTTTGTTTTTATATAAAGATAATAGACAACACTAACCCCATAAAGTATTATGACCCCACTATGTTCTTATATAAAGATAATAGACAATATTAACCCCACAAAGTGTTTGGACAACATCCCCACTATGTACTCTTGTGAAGATAATAGACAACACTAAACCCATAAAGTGTTAGGACAACAACCCCACTATGTACTCTTGTAAAGATAATAGACAACACTAACCCCATAAAGGGTTAGGACAACAACCCCACTATGTACTCTTGTAAAGATAATAGACAATACTAACCCCATAAAGGGTTAGGACAACAACCCCACTATGTACTCTAATAAAGATAATAGACAACACTAAGCCCATAAAGTGTAACAACCCCACTATGTTTTTATATAGAGATAAAAGACAACATATACCCCATAAAGTATTATGACCTCACTATGTTCTTATATAAAGATAATAGACAACATTTACTCCACAAAGTGTTAGGACAACAACCCCACTATGTACTCTTGTGAAGATAATAGACGACACTAACCCCATAAAGTTTTAGGACAACAACCCCACTATGTACTATTATAAAGATAATAGACAACACTTACCCGATATAATGTAACAACCCCACTATGTTCTTATATGATATAAAGATAATAGACAACACTACCCCCATAAAGTGTTAGGACAACAACCCACTATGTACTCTAATAAAGATAATAGACAATACTTACCCGATAAAGTGTTACAACCCCACTATGTTCTTATATAAAGATAATAGACAACACTAACCCCACAAAGTGTTAGACAACAACCCCACTATGTTCCGATAGAAAATATCAGACATCTTAGTAACCTCACGGTGTTAAACAAACAACCCCGCTATGTTCTCATGTAACAGATACCAGTAACCATATGAATTCAAGTGTTTGACAACCTCAGTATGTTCTTATTTCAGATACTCTACCAGGGACTGGTAATAAAAGTACAAATATCCCCACTATGTTCAATCGCAACTTCTCGGGCCTTTCTGATAGCTGAAAAACGAACTCGAATGTATTAGGTAGACGCCATGACAATAACCCCCTTTTCACGATCTTTGAAATAAATGCATGAAGACCTTTTATCTGTGGAATATGGAGTTTAACTTTATTCAATGTGATGATATTACCTAAAATATACTATAGAAGGGACTTCGTCTATCCTATATTTGAATAAACAGGAAATGTATAACTTTTCAACATCAGGTGATGTAAATACATTCGAGGTTGTTTTTCCGACCTCTGACGGAAAGACCCTGAGATGATGCGATTGCCACTATGTTATAGTAATACATGTATCATTTTTTAACTTTTAAAAATACCAAACAATACTCATGATACTTTTTTAGGCGGAAGCCGCCTTTTACTTTTGCATGCTTTGTTGACCTTTCGACCTCTCAAGATGTTTGCCCCGTTTCATGGTACACCAAACGGATGTATCTTAAACTAAGGGCATACAACCCGCTTAATCATATTCGACCCCCTTCCCAATCTTTATCGTTATTATCATATCAAAAAGCGTGTGTTATGGCGAATTTATTTTAACAATTTAGTTTGATTAATGTAAAAAAGTCCAATTAAAATAATAGCCTATTAATAGAACGAACAGTTACTTTAATACTGCTGATACGTTTCACGTTTGAGAGAAGAACGAACGACAACTCTGTATGTCTAAAACATAAACAAATCGGGTTCAACATTTGATTAGCACGGGGTACTGAACCGATCTTTAGAAATACTACGAGGGATAAAATAGTTCAAGTAGGTAATTATGTTTAAGAATTAATGACAGGTACATAGCTACTGAGGAACTTATCTTTTCAATAATCTTGTATAAAATAGAAGAAAAGAGGTATGTAACTCCTTTTATCAATTGTGTACTACAAATTGCATAATAATCTAACATATAGACGATTCAGCGTGAAATTATTGTCAACAAACCCACGCGGAGCACAAATGATTTACAATGGTTGACTGGAAGTGACAGGCCTTCTCTTCAAAATAAACAAGGTAACTCACGCTGCGTGATTAGCCTATCTTTTATTGTCACCCTTATCTTTGATTGTTTTAACCTGAAAATGTCGCCTCCCTATGCAGGCATGCTTTAGATAGCGTAATATGATAGCTGTTATGGTCGGGTCTTATCGAACGACCTGGTACTCTAAAATTATTTGAGGAATTATCATGCCGAGTTTGTGTATACATTTATATATCCTTTCTCATTTAATGTTAATACATGTATGTTGAAGGATGGGCCAAACTGTAAAATCTGGACAGAAATTAAGACGCAAGCATAAGAACTACATTGTGTTTTGTATAGATGTGTCCCTGCTACGGAGGCAGCTAACAGAAAGGGGATATAATCAAGATTGCATTGTGGATTTGCCCTGTGCCACCTCTAAATGGCAGAAGAAAACTCAACTCAGCACAACCAGAAACACTTTTCTGAAGGTGAGTACATCAATTTATTATATTTCTAGCTAAGGTAAAAAATTTTCATAATTTATGATACATATTTTTTATACAGCATAACAAATCCTCTTGTTATGATGGCAAAACTGAACCGAATACTATTTTTGAAAGTATATTTTGACTTTTCTTATTTTTGTTGACTTATTTTCTTTTCATTTTTTTTAAATACATGCAAATACATGATTACTTGTAATAGTAGGCTTTTGAAAGAGAAAACAAATACAAAAAAATATTAGAAAAGTCAAATCGGTCAATATTTAACATGTTTAATAATCGCTTACTCGATATCTGACTTTTTCATGACATGTACAAATAATTATCAATTCCATTGGAAATAATTTTTGGTACTAAAATTAGTTATCAAATAAAACACAAATGCACAATATTTACATTTCCAATGTCTTTGTCCTAGAAAAAATTACCAAATGTAAATGTACTTTATTTCCCCATCAATGTTTTGGCGGGGTTCCAAAAAAACCACGTGCAGGGCGGGACAAACAGCTAGACAGAAGCAGTGCTTGGAGCACGTGGATTGGCGGAATCAAAGCATGTAAATATAAGGAATAACTGTCAGATTTTTCAATTTCATGAAGATGATCAATCGATTGGCCTGCGTGATAATTTTATGCATAAACGCCTTCAGCGTTTATGCAAATTATCACGCAAGCCAATCTATTGATCACTTCATGAAATCGAAAAATAAGACAGTTATTCCTTAAATACACCCAAAATTACAAAAGTTTCTTTTAATTGGATCTATTTGAAAAACTGCACATGTAGGTTATATAACTAGCGAAAGAGAGGGGACGGATGTTGTTGGTCAGGATCGCTAGTCTTATATTATTTCATTTGTTGGTTGTTTCCAGTATATTTACACTAAACTTACTACATAAGTTCACTTTCAGCAGTTTTGAATCTTTTGTTATTTCTGTATACCCACTTCATTCTTGAAGTGGGTATAGTGGCATTAATTTCTTTGCATGTCAGATTTCATTGAATGAATGAATGCAGATCAAGGCGATAACGGGTGTTTTACAGCTAAGTGTAGATGAAGACATGCTAATTACCATTTGCATGTTTTAGTTATAATTGATAACTTTCTGATAAAAATGTGTACCTTGAAATAAGAAATAATATACATCCAAGTAAAGGAGTACCTATTTTTAGTATTCGATACTTGGACCTTGGATCGAGTACCCGGTAAAATTGACTTCCCTAGAAAATATATTACATGTAAAATACCCGGTTTATCATAAAAGGTTATTTGAAGTCCTTGATTTCATTTATTGAAAGTCAGATACATAATGTGAAATTATTTTTGTTAAATAAACATTGTGAGATATTCCTAATTTTTTTTCAATTATACACTTTGTAGAAAATTCTGCCAAGAGACAGTTGTGAATGGAATCGTGTAGATAATCTCTAGAAAAGAAATCACCACTGATGTTGGGATGTATGTACCAATATTTTAGTACAATCATCAAAGACAAATTTACCACAGGAATAAAAATAAAACTGTCTGGCATTCAAGGGCCTGCCATGGTAGAAGCTCTCCTGAAAAAATATTCCATTTATTGTGGACATCATGACACAGGGCTCAACTGTCACCAGCATTAGAGACTTGTGTGATTTGTTCAACCTGGGCCATACATGTATTGAATGAAAACAATTCATAGAACCACAAGCACATTGTAAATCTATGTAAGGTCTTCTGTGTATGTTGTATTCCTTATATAATTTGCTGTTTTATAACAAAACTTTGTTTCATTGGTACTAAAACTTAATACATGTACACATACAAAACCCAAAAGCAGTTGTGACATTTATTGTTTTTTATTACTCATTAGTTCTCATTTTTGTGTGAAATTTTATAATTTTCCATTTCTTGTTCCCCAAAACCATATCTTACAAATTTTATGTATTGCAACTTGCATTTCAATTTTAACTTGTTATACTTGACAAAAACTAGAGGTACTGTGAGCAATGAACTCACTAAATGATACCCCCGCCTCCTATATGATTATAATGGAAAAGTCCATGTTTTGCTGTGGCCGGGAAACCCAAAATATGTGTCGGATCAAAAAGCAAAAGAGGAGGTGCACAATGGCAATATGTAATAAAGATTCTGTGAAGGTTTCATTAAATTTCACTCAGTGGTATAAGAGGAATTGTGGATAAGATATGAGTACCCCTAAGCGTAACAGACGGACGAACGGACAGCTAGACGTACGTACAGACGGACATACCGATTACAGTATACCCTCCCACTTTTCAAGCGGGGATATAATAAATGTTAAAATGTTCATATTGCTATTGACGTGACTTATTCTCATGTATCCGCATCAAAAGCGAGACATATTGTTTATTCTTGTTCCTTGGTTTCAATACTACAATCCAAAGTATTTATCACCCCCCCCCCCCCCTTTTAAAAAAAGATTATACTTCAAATATGTGTCATTAAAGTTTTGCACATGAGAACTTGCAAACATGCTTCCGCCTATCAGTACTCTCAGTACTTTGATCTTATTTTGATAACATTCATACTCCAAAATTTGTTCTAAACATTTTTCAAACTATTTTTAATTGAATAATCTCTTTATCTTTACTGCTTATTTGAAGCTATTTCTAATGAAAATTGTTCCTTTTAATCTGCTGGTGCATGAAGTTTAAGTGTACATTATGCATCAAAAGCATACATAATTTCATTTTTAAATAATAATTATAATAAAAAAAGACATGATCCTGATTTTTTTTTTTAATTTAATTAAACTTTTCAGTTACTTGAAAGTTGAACACAGATAAGAAACATGTCAAAGAATGTAGAACACGGTAAAAAACATCAAAATTTGAGACAATCTTCATAACTGTAAAAAAAAAAAAGAAAAAAAACAACTACGTGCAATTTTAAAAAGCAAGTAAATAGTGTGTTGTCAAATAATTCTGAAACTTGCATGTTATTGCTACTTATTTTAAGCAAAATTTCAAATGAAGTTAAAAACAAGAGGCCCAGGGGCCACAGCGCTCACCTGAGCACATCAGCTAGGAAAAAGCACATATCTGATCAGAACTGAAAGTTTACTGAGGGGGGGGGCTTGAATGTTAACCCCCAGGGGGTCATGATTTAAACAAACTAGAATCTACACTACCTGAGGATGATTCCATATAAATATCATTAATCAGGCTTTGAAGTACTTGAAAAGAAGATTTTAAAAGTTTTCCCTATATATATTCCTATGTAAAACTTTGGTTGGCCATTTTTGCCCCACCCTAACCCCCGGGGGTCATAATTTGAACATATCTGAATTTAAATAATTTGAACATATCTGAATTTAAACTACCTGAAGATTATTTCACATGAGTTTCATCTTTCCTGTCTCAATGGTACTTGAGAAGAAGATTTCGCAGCACAGTTAAGGTGCGCAATGGAAATATCGAGTAAATTTTGTATTTATAAATGTATTCGTAATCGGGATGGCGATTATTTTTAGTACATTATTTATATCGGATAACTGTAATTATGATTAATAACTACATATCGAGGACGATTATATTTTATATTTAGACTAGTCACGTGATTCGGCAGTCACGCGATTTGAACACATTGACTTGAAATATTGATGTTACATTAAAATATCACTAGTTCAAGGGCATAACCAAATTAAATTTCCAAGTTTAATATATAAATATTTTCAACACGCATTGTACTTTCTAAAAAGTGCTGCGATCCTGTTTAAATTCTGCAATTTCATTGTTTAAATTATACTTGTATGACAGAATGCAATATTTTTTGCTGGTCAGCGACGTGAAATATTGATAAAATTAAATTGTTTTTACGATTTCATCAGGATCGCAGCACTTTTCAGATACCTTTATAGTTCTATAGTTAAAATGTAAAAGTTTACTTTGATCCATAGAGTGTATGCCCTTGCACTAGATCGATTTATTAGGACCCCCCCATATTACCCTCCGATGTACTTGCATACAAATATACGGCAGTGTCAATTGAATACGTAATGTACAGAAAATATATTAATGAAATAGTGAAGAGGACATTAAATTCAAGTTATTAGCCCATAGAATATCTGTAAATAATATCTTATTTTATTAGAGAATACATATTTTGTTGAGAAAATATTACTTGATCTGTCTCTCACTGCATACAAACTACGTCACGTTGTAAGAAATGACGTCATATTGACAAGTGTATTGCGATCAGTGACTTGTTTATAACTTGTTATGTGTAATTTAACTAACGACAAAACAACACGCTGTAGTAAGTTTTTATGTTGTTTAATGATTTCTTATTGGTTAAATTAGCAAATAAACTCATTTTGTGGTATTTTAAAGAAATGCTGTATGACGTATATTGTGTGTGATGTCATAGTCAAGTTTTCCCGTACAAATTAGGCTCCTCCTCCTTTTTGTAACCTTAACTGTGCTGCGTTTTAAAGATTTTCCCTATATATTCCTATGTAAAAAATTGATCAGCCATCTTGGCCCCACCCTACCCCCGGGGGTCATTATTTGAACTAACTAGAATCTACACTACATGAGGATGATTCCACATGAGTTTCATCTGTCCTGGCCCAGTGGTTCTTGAGAAGAAGATTTTTAAAGATATTTCCTATATACTCCTATGTAAAAATTTGATCGGCCATCTTGGCCCCACCCTAGCCCGGGGGTCATGATTGGAACAAATTTGAATCTACACTACCTGAGGATAATTTCACATGAGTTTCATCTTTTCTGTCTCAATGGTTCTTAAGAAGAAGATTTTTATATTCCTATGTAAAACTTTGATCAGCCATTTTGGCCCCACCCTACCCCCGGGGGTTATGATTTGAACAAACTTGAATCTACACTACCTGAGGATGATTCCACATGAGTTTCATCTGTCCTGGCCCAGTAATTCTAGAGAAGAAGATTTTTAAAGATATTTCCTATATACTCCTATGTAAAACTTTGGTCGGCCATATTGGCCCCACCCTACCCCCGGGGGTCATGATTTGAACAAAATTGAATCTACACTACCTGAAGATGATTCCACACGGGTTTCATCTTTCCTGGCCCAGTGGTTCTTGAGAAGAAGATTTTTAAAGATTTTTCCTATATATTTCTTTGTAAAATTTTGGTTGGCCATTTTGGCCCCGCCCTACCCCCGGGGGTCATGACTTGAACAAACTTGAATCTACACTACCTGAGGATGATTCCACATGAGTTTCATCTTTCCTGGCCCAGTGGTTCTTGAGAAGAAGATTTTTTTAAAATGCCATTAATTTTTCTCCAATTCATAATTATCTCCCCTTGGAAAGGGCATGGCCCTTCATTTGAACAAACTTGAATCCCCTTTACCCAAGGATACTTTGTAGCAAGTTTGGTTGAAATAGGCCCAGTGGTTCTTGAGAAGACGATGAAAATGTGAAAAGTTTACGACGAAAACGACGACGACAGACAACGGACAAATTTTGATCAGAAAAGCTCACTTGAGCCTTTGGCTCAGGTGAGCTAAAAATGTGTAGTCTAATATCTCATCATTTTGCATTTTAAATTTGATCTTAAAACAAAAACAATGATGTACATCCTTTGGGAAAATAAACTCAAACTCATAGTTTAGATAAAGTCTATAAATACAAGAGAATTTACATAATTACAAATTAAAATGTAGTCTAATTGTGAAAATGCTGCACCCCCCCCCCCAAAATAAAATTAAAAAAAACAACTGTTAAACAAAACAATTGATTTATAATTTTCAGAAAAATAAAAATTAAACAACATAAATGTACATTTCAGTTATTTATTTCTCACATTTTAAATGAGATCGCTAATTGAAAAAGACGAAAACTATGACTGTCAATATATAAAATTCACCATGCCGAATGCAATGTTCATAAAAGATCCTTTTGTCTTAAAACTGCACACTACTCATAAACATATGTAATCAGAGATTACAGAGCTCAATTTAAAAAATATTGACTTTAAGTAAGGCAAAGTCCCACGTTAAACTAATAATCTAGAAGTTTACATACCAAATTACAAAATTTATTCAATTTTACGTGATACGGTTTGCAGTAACTTGAGAATAGACATCCATATACTTGAAACTGCTCATCCATCAAGAAAATGTATTCAAATCCAGGACCCATGTAAATGTTATATTTTTTTGATCAACTTTCAAAATTCAATTCATCTTTTTCTGAAAAGTAAGTCAAGTCCGGAATGTTGCCCTCTGGGGAAGGCAATGGCAAGAATGAATCGGGATTGCGCTTCTTCTTTTGAAGTGCCTTTAACTCATACTACATGTATATCTGTCAAAAAAAATACAGTAAAATATATTTTTTAATGATAATGTTGATTTTTTTAAAGGTTACGTTTTAATTTATTGTAAAATAATATTGTTGTCTTTATATTATGGGCACTTAAAACATGTACTAACCATTGATCTGGATGTCTTTAATAGTTGCTTTCCTTAAATTTGTGAACTTTATTCAGATCACAAATTGTATTAAAGTCATAGGTTTGTTACTTCAACTCTCTATAAAATATCCGACGTCTCTGGTATTGCTGCATGTTAATAGTGTGGCCTAGATCATCAAAGTTCCACTGATGTTCACTTTCAGTGGTCTCTAAACTCTACAAAGGAATAAAGAAGCTAATGTTAATTCATTTTTAGTTATAAAGTGTTGATAATCACATACAACAATGTCCGAGTTACTGCTTAAAATTCATTGCAATTTATTTACAGTATAGTTGTCATGTACTTTGAACTACTTTCTAAATATTCTAAACAGTGAAAAGTACAAGGGTTGATCCAAAAGTTCGTGGAATTTCTTTCTAAAATTTTATCATGATTTGATGAAAACAAACAATAGGCATATTTATAATATAGAGTCATACTGCAACAATATTGGAAAATTTCACCCCGTTCCAATCACCAATAAGGTCACACGAGCTTTCTGAAAATGGATAGTTGTGAAACCCGGGGGAGACTTCGACGTAACGTCAAGTTAGGTATGTCACGTCACGTTATAGAAGCATCTCACCCTAATGTCCAATTCGAATACGTAATTCTACAAAATGCTGCCCTTTTCTCCATTTTTTCTCAAGAAAAGCCTGGGTATCCTCTCGTACCAACTTATCTTCATTTTTCACTCATATTTCCCATCTTTCCATATTATGTTTCAATTTCAGTAGGAATGTCAAGAACAGTAAGTCAGCCGACAACGTCCATTAACGCTTTTAATTCGTCTAGGGGGAGAAACACTTAAAACATAGCCTCCAAAAGGCGGCCACACCTTTAATCAACGTCCATGGAAGTTCTATTTTTATTAAATTTCTTACGACACTGGAACCCAGTAGCTAAATGCATTTTTCCCAATCCTATGTCAATAATATACGCGTTTAAGGTAGAGTGATCCCGGGATTTTCATAAAACTTATTATCTGACCGAAATTTGACGTTGTCTAACAACCTAAAAGATGGACAATAAATCTTCAACTAATAAACTAAATATCCAGTAAAAATCAGTAAAACTCACACAAAGGTTTATAAAAGATCAAGCAATCGTTATAATTACATAATTTTCGTTTTCTGTAACACATACGGTGGTTTTATTCTCATTTCAAGAATTAAGAATTAAATTGATAACAAACGCGTTGATGTCTCCCCGCATTTCCAAACATCCGTTTCTATGGCAACTGCCATAGAGTAACTATCACAAATATTTAAAATATTTTTTTTATTTTAAATATTCCGCAACTGTCTATATTTTCATTTGTAATTTTCAATCAGTTTCACTTATAAATAAATAAAACATGAAGAAATTCCACGAACTTTTGGATCAACCCTCACGTATATAAAGTTTCAGGCAATTGGTTTGTCTGGAAAACTTATATACCGTAATTACTACAAAAATTGGACCAAGCAACTTTAACAGAAAAAAGGGGATTAGCTCAGGTTTTGGGATAAACTGAAAGTTCTTTTTGTTTTAATGTTTTGTTTTTTTGTTTGTTTGTTTGTTTGTTTGTTTGTTTGTTTTTTTAGTTTTTTTTTTAAATTAGGAAGTAAGTTGGGGTGTGGAGCTCAGCAACCCTGCTTGCACGCAAAGACCCTGAAGTGAAATACTATCTGAGAAAAATTTCAGGGATTTTCATCTTAAGGTCTGAAATGAACATGAAAATAACATGCCTGCCTAACACATTGGGTGTATGTTATACGTGTTATGTCAGACGTAACTTCATTTTTTAGGTTTATTTGAAATACAAGTTATCTAAGATATCAGTTTACATTATTTACTTACTGGTTAAACATTTTGTATAAATATATTCACTTGCATAAAGCTTAATAATCTCTGAATTCAATCTTTTAGATGACTCGACATCCATCTTGTTTATTTTCATTTGTATATATATCTACTTTCGTTTTTACCTATATAATCAATTCAATCTATCAATAATTCGTTTTTTTCTGCATATCAAATAAAAAACACACCTAAAAGAGATTTTTAAGTATATAAAAAAGTAAAAAAAAAAACGTACAAGCGAAAGAACATCTAGATACAAAGATATAAGTTCAATATTTCAGCTTGACACAACATACTTACCAATAAGAAAATATTTACGGTATCGAAATAATGTTACAACAAGAGTGCATGCAATACACTTGTTTTTTATTCATTTCATTTATTTAACCTGGAGGTGAACATATCCAAGCTAAGTGTCAGGGAAAAAATTATTTCAAACACAAGCCCAAATATTTTCTTCTTCGCATCCAAGCGCCAATTACACTTAATGCCTAATATGTTTTATGGTGTGACCGTTGAGGCGAGCGCAGTTGTACCATCAAAACGCTTGAAATTGATCAGCCACTTCTAACATCAAGTCGCACGAGACATCGCGACTAGCTGTGACGTCACACGACGTCACGGAGCTCGTCGGAGCTTACGGAAACGGCCGATCGTCTGGTTTAAACTATAGACCTAGCACAATTTTGGTCGAAAAACATTGCCGAGTTATTTTTTGTTTCTTTGAAAGATTTCTACAAACTGAAAGCTTCTTTTGCTTTACGTTATTGTTTATTTATCTTATTTCACGGAAGCAACCGACATGACTTAATTAGCATATCGTCAAAATTCGTAAGTTTCCGGTGAGTCATTTGTATCATTTCCGAAGGGCAAGGTGAAAGCCGGTGTTGTGGCATGGGGGTATTTTTTTGAATAAGGTAAGGCAAAATCATTTCGTTAAGATTTCGGAAAGAAACAATGTTCCTTTTAAGTTTTTTTTTTTTTTACTATTTTTGATTTATTCACGCAAAGGTTATTGGGTAGTGCAGGAATTCTGGGAATGTTGCACAGAGAAATTTGGCTGACGTATGTACAGATTTCAATCCGAATTTCCTCTGTTCTTACACGTTAGTCTATTGAGCTCGCTATAATGGTGCCGATAATTGGAATTAATTGATACACTGATGAGCATGTAAATTCAAAGCCGCTTGGACAGAATGAAAAAAGAGTTAATTTCATAACTTCTTAATTAATTGGACAGTTTTATACAAACATTGATCAGGCAACAAGTTAAGCCTAAGAAAGCTTAGGTTAATCAATTAATTAATAGACACTAATTTTACAAATAAATAATAGAACACGAAAGAGAAGATAAAATAATCGAAACAATCAGACTGTAATGCTGTTTTTTTCTTCTCAATAAATAATTTATTTGAATCTCATCACCATTTTACAATAGCGTACATAGACTACAAAAACATATAGTTGATTTTATATACAACAATAGGTCTAGAAAGGCATGCGTGAGTAAGAAACTAAACAAAAACAAAAAAATGTAGGTTACTATAAATTAATGTGAAGTATGGGAATTTAGGCCGGGGAGCATATTTTATTTATTTTCTTTACAAAGGAGCACAATTTTCTTAGAAAGCAGTGTTTATTGTTGTTCATAATGTTTTTAAAACTAATTATATTCTGGAATTTTATGTGTTTTTCTGTTAAGCAAAGTTTTCTGTCTGTTTGTAGCGGGGTGCACTTTAAAATGTAATGAAAGTCATCTCCGAGTTCTTTTAGATTACAATGGATCAAATTCTATCTTGTCTTGGTATATTAAGCCAGCGTCCACTTTCAATTGGTAAATGATGGTTACACGTTCGAAATCTACAAAATGTTATTAAGTCCTTTTTTGATAAAATATTAAAATAGTTTTCAAATTTTAGTTCGTCTTTGTATATTCTATAATTTAAAGCTTTGGGTGAGGTTTGAAGGATTGATTGCCAACTTTGTTTGAATTGATCCAATAATGTAAGTTTAACTTTCACCTTTAACCATTTATTATTAATTGGGTTTTGTCCAAGCCATACATTTGAGAGTCCACAGTTATTTGCAATTTTCGAATATTTTCAAGCCAAACAATTTTCCCTCCTAGTTTTCTTATTTATAATGAAGCCTAATTTGTAACATAAATTTGCAATTTTAATTTCCTTTCCAGTGATTAATTTTGACCAATAAGATATCATGCGCGTTTTTATTTGGATTTCCATGGGGTGTCGGCCAAGTTGCCATATATCATAAAATCTGGGGTTGAATCTTTTAAATGGAGT
>NW_026929596.1:0-39557 GCF_032062105.1 Saccostrea cuccullata | reverse complement strand
GTCTAAACCAATTAGATTTTAGTATTTCACATGAAAGTATAATAAAAATTAATAATATCATGAAAAATCATACTCACTGAAAAAATTTTGAGAAATAATAATTTTTAAGATGCGAGGACAATTTATCACAAACCGCGATTTGTCGTGTAACATTTATGCATCACTTGGCTTTCATTACGTAAATTTCGGAACCGTAAAAATCAAATTCATAAACATGATTATGCTTAGTTTTCTTGACCAAATTGTTTGACCAAGCATAAGAAATCATAACAATCAGGAACAGTTTCTAAATTTTTGAACTTAGAAAATATGTTTTTATACATTTTCTGGTATATCATTATTATTAAATTAATTGGCAAGAAAATAAAGCAAGAAACAGAAAGAATTTTTTTTCTGACTTCAATGTTTCAACTATAAGAATAAATATTTACTTGATCTTCTAAAATATATTTCTAAGTATGCCACATTAGACATTTCTTTAAACGGAAGTTTCCACCAAGCTGTTTTTATATTGTGTCCTCCTATTGTAAAACTGCATGTGCTTTCACCAACACCGTCTTGTATTTGTCCATCCACTGCTTTATCTGCATGATGTCCAATACGATATGATGTGCTTTGGGATGAAATGCCTTTAATTGAATCGATCTGACTCAGGTTTCTATAAATTAAAAAAAAAAACACGTACATGATGACATTTTGTTGTTTGTCTCTACCATTTATCGTGCATTAGTCGTCGGTTGATCATCACATTTTAACACTTAAGATTCTCATAAACTGTTCAACTAGTTTTACCCAATTTAGATAGTTTTTATTAATTAGCGGATAAGAAAATATTAATTCCGTTCTATCTTCTACACTTAATCCCGGAAAACCTGATCAAACCTTTCATAATCATTTTTTTTTTACAGATTCGGATAATTTTCTCTGTCTCTCTGTACATATACTTATATGTTTATCTATATGAGTTGTGTCGAATTGATATAGTTATTAGAGTTTCAACGTAAATGTCTAAAGAAAAAAGTCATTTTTCACCCAAACAATCCTGTTTTAAAAACATGCAGTTGAAGTGTGTTTAAAAATTTCATTTGAAAAACTATATTTTTTTTTATTTGAATATATCACCTTTAGAAATTGAAAAAAGAAAATAAAGTAATATATTGTAAAAGCCTTACCTAAACATTCTGCTACAACAGTGAAGAACACAAGGAAAATTACTATAATAATAGTGTAATCCGTCATCCTCTCCATATACACTTGTTACTCGTGACACAGAATGCCAACTGTTTTAAATGTTACAAATAATAAAAAAGGCAAGTAAAATATGTCATTCAGCAACCTGTAATTATCTGAAATTTGAAACAAGGAAATCATTGGAACTTTTTTATAACAAATCAGTCTTACCTAAGGTGGACAGTCGGTATCGTGGATCGATAGTTTACCCACAATGCATATCCTTCCTTACACATGACAAATATTGCTTTTGAAACATATGGTAATCAGTGGTTATTGTATTCCAAAACTATGCAACTGTAAAAACTCCCTATTAGACAGTAATTTTCTTCAATCAGATGGCTCTATTCCTAAACGAATAAGGAAGTTCCAATTCAGATACTACATTATCCTTATAAGTACAAACTCTAAATCTAATATATACTTTGACAGTTTTCTTTAGTTTCAGTTGAAGTTTTCTTTACACAAAATCTTTAGCACCAGATTATCTATAAGGAAAAATAGTACTGTGATGATAAACAATAATGAGTACAGTGATGATAAACAATAATCTTAGGAGTTTCTATTTATTCAATTTATTACTGGTTACTCTGTAATTTTAAGTAGGAAATGTCTTTGTTAAACTTAAAAAATTGCGAGAAAATTGTTTGATTACAATAAAAACACTATTATCTTGAAACATTCCATTCTCGTTCATTTCAGTGTTTTTTATATCATTTAAAATTTAACTTTTCTTTTGCACATGAAATAAAAAAAACTGCTTGGGTTTATCATTCTATAACCAATTAGACTGATGTTGAAAATATACCCATAGGCAGGGTAGGGGAACAATAAATGAATTTCAACTAATCAGTAATATTCAGCAATAATCAGTAGTGCCCCTACCAAACATGAACCCCTGACCCTTAGACCTAGATCCACACATTGCACAATTTTTGAAAAGGTATCCTTGCTTTTCAAAAATATTTGATTAATAGCAGAGAGCAGATTTCAAACAATTAATACATTTTCAGACTATAATTACACCCCTCCCCTATGATACCCCTGACCCTGGGGCCTTGAAATTCACATTTCTGGACAATTACGGCCCTTGTTCATAGTTATATGGCAGTTCATCATCCGGAGCAGAGTAGAGAACTTTCAAAGATTTTATGTATTTTCACTATATAATCAATAGAAACACACCTTAACACCAGAAGCCCTGACCCTGGGGCCATACAATTCTCAATTTTGGTAGAGGCACTCTTGCTAATCATATAATGTAACTATGCACTTAACTAGTTTATTTAATACCTAAGAACAGAGAAGACGATTTTCAAAGAATTCATGTATTTTCACTATATTATCAATTTTATCAATATTATCCCCCCCGGTTATCGATTTTCTTCTCCATGTTTTTCAAGCTATAATCTCAAAATATTACTAACCGTGTGTTTCTAACATATTCTTTGACTCTTTTCCACAAAAAAAAAAAAAACTTTCCTCATAATTGTTGTTAATAGTCCTCCTGGCCTTGATATTGTAATCTTCGGACATTTCGCTTATTTATATTGCCATTTTGGTTTCAAAGATAATTCGGTCCAATATGCTTCGTTCAGATGTCAACTACGAGAGAACTTGATAGAGGAGAGAGTATTTTTTTTTAATCTTCCATCTTTTACAATTGAGGTAAGAATTTGGAAAAATTAATCAAGAATCGAGCGTACTTTTTGTGCGCAATAAATATACAGTTTTTTCAATGGGTGGCACTGTAGCTCTCCGGTCTATCAAATTATTTTTTCGGAGAGCTACAGATCTGCAGCTACCTTAACACCAGAACCCCTGACCCTGGGGCCATACAATTCTCAATTTTGGTAGAGGCTCTCTTGCTCATCATACTATGCACTTAGTGAGTTTATTTGATACCGAGGAGCAGAGAAGAAGATTTTCAAAGAATTCATGTATTCTCACTATATAATCAGAAGACCCCCCCCCCCTTAATACCAGAACCCCTGACCTTGAGGCCATAAAATTCACAATTTTGGTAGAGGCACTCTTGCACGTCATAAGTATACACTGAGTTAGTTTATTCAATACCTAGGACAAGAGACAAAATTCATGCATTTTCGCTATATCTTCAATGGAGCCCCGCCCTAACACCAGAAGCCCTGACACTTGAGCTATTAAATTCACAGTTTTGGTAGAGGCACTCTTGCTCATTATAACTATGCACTTAGTTAGTTTATTTAATACCTAAGAGTAGAGAAGAAGATTTTAAAAAAAAATTCATGTATTTTCACTATATAATCACCCCCCCCCCCCCCCTTCAAACCCAAGAACCCTGACCCTGGAGCCATAAAATTCACAATTTTGGTATAGGCACTCTTGCTCATCATACCTATGCACTTAGTGAGTTTATTCAATACCTAGGAGCAGAGAAGAAGATTTTCAAAAAATTCATGTATTTTCACCATATAATCAACCCCCATCCCTCAAACCCAGATCCCCTGACCCTGGAGCCATAAAATTCACAATTTTGGTAGAGGCATTCTTGTTCATCATAACTATGCATTTAGTTAGTTTATTTAATACATAAGAGCAGAGAAGAAGATTTTCAAAGAATTCATGTATTTTCAATATATAATCAATAGAGCCCATCTAGAGCTCTAGAGCTCATCATAACTATGCACTTAATTAGTCTATTTACAAAATTAATGTAATACCCAGGAACAGAGAAGAAGATTTTCGAAGAATTCATGTATTTTTACTTTATTATCAATAGAGCCCCGCCATAACACCAGAACCCCTGACCCTAGGGCTATAAAAGTCACAATTTTGGTTGAGGCGCTCATGCTCATTAAAACTATGTGCTTAGTCGGTTTATTTAATTCCCAGGAGCAGAGAAGATTTTTCAAGAAAAATTGAAATTTTCACTAATATTTATTTAGCCCCGCCCTAGCACTAGAACCTCTGACCCCAGGGCCATGAATTTCACAATTTTAATAGAAGACTTGATACTGATTACAATCATGCAAACAGTTTGACTGTCTGATGTCCAGGAGTAAAGAAGAAGATTTTTAAAGATTGCATCAGTTTTGGTGGTTTAGCCCCACCCGTCAGGCCCCAGGGGGACAGGGATAATGCAATTCACAATTTTTGTTCCACTTTACACATAGATGCTTTGTGCCAAATTTGGTTGAAATTGGTTAAGTGGTTGCAGAGAAGAAGCCGAAAATGTTCAAATGTTAACACACGACGCACAACGGACGACGGACGATGACGGACGAAAACGGATAGCAATAGGTCACCTGAGTTTACTCAGTTGACCTAATAAGAAAATTCAAGAAAACAAATAAAATATATTTTCATATCTTATTTAATATGGAAATACAGGTCATAGAAAACATTTGATTGTCGTTCATAACTTTTAATAAACACAGGTGATATCAAGCTAAAGTAACGCCATGATGAGTTCATCGAACTATTTGTGTCCAGAGAGTTCTTCATTGATGTAGAGGTGCATTTCTTGATAATGAGAACTGTCTGACTGGGGATTTATCTTTTGATAGGTTTGATTGACGATCGTTTCAGCTGCATGTATTTGATCATATATCTTTCCAGGCATAATTTCTGCTGTGAGCTTTCCTGTATCCTGGTTTCTCTGTTTAAATTTCTTGTATACAAGCTTTACTACTGCATATATAAGGGTTACAACAGCAAGTGTTGAAACAATGTATATAATTCCAGTTGAAGTATTTGAAATGCCATCATCTGTAACAAGAAACATGCATTATTCCATCATCATATGATATTACGCATTAACACAGAAATATGCAAAGTGAACAATAAGTGAAATTGAATTTTTAAAAGATTAGGAAATAAAAACTATAATTTCCTTTATCTCGACACTGAGAACCATTCGATTGATCCTGAGAACCTTTTGGACACAGTCCTGTTATGTTTTTACAGAAGGTCCCCGTGCTACATTTACCACAGCTGAATTCACAGGCCTCACCGAAAAATCCGTTTTTGCATACTATGAAATACAGCAATGAATATGAATACTGTTTGTTAGTTTGAATATAACAGTTTTGATAGCAGGACATAAATGACTTACATTTACATATTATAGATACAATTTTATATTAAATATTTTGTGTTTTTTAGACATTTTGTCATTAACAAAACTATATAATAAATTTATGACAATTTGTGTTTGTTTTATATAACGGCTTCAGTAAAAACTGTATTGTATTTGTATTTGACGAGATAAAAAACGAATGAACCTACATGTATCTTATAATTAACACATTAATTTTAATAAGCAATATATAAGTGCCTATAACATACAACTTATTTTCATAAATGGTGCCACATTCATTTATTAGTAAATATATGAGCTGTGATTACCTAAACACTTTGAGTTATTCCAATTACCCCGACATCCCTCTGGACAGACTCCACTCGTTTTGTTACAGAACGTACCGATTTTACAAAATCCACATTTCTTTGTACAGTCTGTTCCATAAAATCCATTTTTGCATTCTTCAAAATAAATTTGCTTTTTTTTAGAGAAACAAATACTTTAGACGTACTTTTTTTCCACGTGGTCATAATTCCGCGGAATCTCAATTTCTGTTTAATCCGTGAGTAGATAATTATGCGAATTTTCTAGATAGTCACTATATGCCTTACATTTATATTAATTACGCTTGGACAAATTTCCACGAAAAATTTGTGACCGCGTACATAGCGTAAATTAATACCGTGAGGTGAAAAGTACTTCTACAGTAATTCAAAGGAATGTTTTGATTACTTCAATTTAATTCCTGCTGTTTGTGACATAAAATGAATGAAATATAAAGATATCTGTGAGCGAATACTCACTAGTAACATGTATAACCAGGCTCTGTATTTGAATATTCACTCTCATGTGAATATACTCATACACAAATAAATTCAACCATATGGAATGCTTACACAAAAAGTATGCTAAAATTTTTACTGCAAAGTTAATTTGGAAAAGAACAAATACAGATAATCAGGGAGAAGCAGTAGATTTGCACAAACATTAATTCCCTCATATGACATGCCTAAACAAAGAATGTGTTTGAAGCATTTTATTCGGTAATGACGAATATTTGCCACCAAAACAAAACTTTTGACGCAGCAATATATTATTTTGCTATAAACAGGGAGATATCTGCTGTAGACTTCAAATCACTGACTATTTTTAATAGCAATGAAAACAAATGTTTTATATGACGTCAGAAAATGACGTAAATTTAAAAGTTCCACGATTTCAACAGAAAAAGGTGTATTCACGTCGAAATTTTGAGTGAAAGTCAACGAGCGTGGGGCTGCTACTGTTTGATATTTTGATATAATTCTTAGCATAATAATAGGTGATGTAATATGTAAATACTGTTCAGAGCAGGTCTGTGTTCTATACACTTCATAGTAAAAGTTTAGGAAAATTTGCTCATTTTTTCTTTATCTGAAAAAAATATAACAAAATCCGAATAGTTTGAGACGTCAGAAACAATATATAAAAATTCAATATTTGTTGTAAATACAGCAAATAGTGATCGATATAAAATAATCTATATAAAAAAATCAGAATTTTTAAAAACCATTCTCTATAACCAAAATTTCTCAATAATTGACGGAAATGTCATGTCATCGATTTTGATCAAATTTTATATTTATTACTTATTCAACACCCTTTCTTGAAATTTAGAAAAGAAAAAATTAATTGTTTGTGCCGTTAAACCGTTAATCGCTACACATGGCCCTCCTGAACGCCTCACACAACACTGTTTTTTGCATTTTTTTAAATCAAAAATAATTAAACAACCGAAAAAAATGGATATAAAATAAATATATCTGCCTAAGAACAAGATTGAAAACACCAAAAATGATCCAAGATATTTACATTTGTATTTCATCATTGTATCTGTATAATTTAATCACTAAAATCTCAATGTTTTGCTATCATTAAAATCTCAATGTTTTGCTAAATTGACAATTATTGAAAAATTTCATTCTTAATACATTTTTTTTAGCATAAATTAAAGAAAAATACAGAGATAGACTTTCATTCTCATTCAAGTATAATGTGAATTTGAACTTAAGGAAAAAAAAAATACTAAAAAATAAAAGTTGTGCTTTTTTTCTTAAATCCAAAATAATTGACTTTCAAAATCGTTGCCATGGCAACATCAGAAATATTTCAAGATAGATTAACTTGTGTTAATATATTTTTGGAACTTTTTTTTTTTTTTTTTTTTTTTTTTTTTTTTTTTTTGGAAAAGCTTAAATTTGGGTTATCTACATGTATTTTATATTAATCCAGAATTTTAATTTTTGAAATAAATTTCGCTAGTTGTCATAGCAACTATATGTGTCCATGTATTATGCTTTTTTGTAAAAAGAGACATAATTATGATCTTCATATTCGATTTTCATATAAAAAAATTTCATATAGCTCAAGATCAATTCATTTGATAATTTCATTAAAAAATCTTAATGTGTTAATGTGATCATTGGCAAATGCACAGTTGTCATGAAAACCTTTCAAACTTTCATTTAATATAATATGCTGTATAATGTTCTATGAGCGTGAGTTATAGTAATAATACTGGTCTTTTTAAGATCAGACAGAGGGTGATACATCGTAACATTGTAATTTAAACAAGACCCCATTTATTCATCATACGAGACAATATTGAGGAAAGGGATGTATCGTAGTTAATTCTAAAATATTTGAGTAGTTGCCAATGGAAATAGCCATGTTGAATTTTCCTTAGCAACAAGTCTTTCAACAGCTGTTTAGACAATGGACTAAAAAGCATATTTTTCATTTGACAGCGGAAAGACAAAATTAGATTGAAATGTTTTCAATAGTTTCTTCTTTAGTTAAGATGTTTTACGGGGTATGTTTATTATGTGTTTTATATGTTTTATGCCTCAGTAATCAAAGAATATGGGTATATACATGCCGTTTTTTGCCCTCTCAAGCATTTTGTTTGTTTGTCCACAAAAACGTTAACATTGTCCATAGCATTTATATTGTTGGGGTATGGCTTTCATATTCAACATAATTTATTTATTCCCACAAGATCTTTGATTGTGTGCCAAAATATTTGATATCTTGACGTTGGAGTATGACCCAGTTTCGGAGGAATTTACCCATTTTTACCTTGTCTACAACGCGTGAAATTTTGTGCTAGGTCTTTCATACATTACTGTGACAAGTCCTTTGCATGGATATATGAATTAATAGAATATATATTTTACCTTTTGACCTTCACCTTGGAATTTGACCCACTTTTACCTTGGGAAAAACTTTTGAGCAGTTACTATTAGGGCCTTTATGTTTCATAATTGTGTGTTTCTTGTAAGGCCTTCTCGTTTGTGCCTTTTATTTCACCTTACCACCTTGACCTTGGAGTCTGACCCACATTTAGCCACGACTGTGCCAGTGCTTTCATATTTCACAGGTACATTCATTGAGACAGGTCTTTTCTTTGAGTAGCAACACTTTTCATACAGCACTAACCTGAGCACATTGGCCAGAAAATAAAGCAGAAATCATTTCAGTGTTGAGAAGTTTACATGGGGGTTGGGGTCTCGAATTTCAAATTACCAACTACCTGATTATGTTTCTATAAAACAAATGCCTTTGCTGTTTTTGAGCAGATGATATTTTTTCTATTTATTCATTTGACCTCCCCCCAATTGTGGCCCAGCACTTGGAGCCCTCATTTGAACCTTTATGACTTTGTACTACCTGAGAATGCCTCCATATTAATATGATTAAACATAGCTTTTCTGTTCTTGGGAGAAAAAAAAATCCTCAATATTTCTAGGCAAAACTTTGATCCCCAATTTTGGCCCAGCCTACCCAGCCCCTACTTCCCATTCATGACTTGAACAACCTTGAATCAACACTACGTGAGGATGTTTACTTAAATATGTGACCGATCATTGCTTTGTGGTTATTAAAAAGAAGAGTTTAAAAGATTTCCAATGTATCAATTCCTGTGAAAAACTTAAATCGTCCATTGAGGTTACGCCCTATTCCTGGGGGTCATGATTTGAATAAACTTGAATCTACTGGTACACTACCTGACTACCTGAGGATGTTTTCACATCAGTTTCATCTTTCCTGGCCCAGTGGTTCTGGAGATTTTCAAATATTTTTCCTATATATTCCTATGTAAATCTTTGATCTTCAGTTGTAGTCCAACCCTACCCCTGGGGGTCATGATGTGAACAAAATTGAATTTACACTACATGAAGATGCTAACATATAAGTTTCATTTTTACTGGCCCAGTGGTTCTGGAGAAGAAGATTTTTAACATAAATATTCTATATATTCCTATGTTAAACTTTGATCAGCCATTGTGACCCTGCCGTACCCCCTGGGGTCATGTTTTGAACAAAATTCAATCTACAATATCCAAGGATGCTTCCACATAAGTTTCATCTTTCCTGGCCCAGTGGTTCTGAAAAAGAAGGTTAAAAAAATTCATATGTAAAACTGTGATCGTCCATTATGGCCCCGCCCTACCCCTGTGGGTCATAATTTGAACAAATTTCAAATCTACTCTACCTGAGGATGCTTCCAAATGAGTTTCATCTTTCCTGGCCCAATGGTTCTTGAAAAGAATATGTTTAAAAGATGCCATTAATATATCATTAATTCATAATTATTTCCCCTTGGAAGAGGGCTTGGCCCTTCATTTGAACAAACATGAATCCCCTTTACCCAAGGATATTTTGTGGCAAGTTTGATTGAAATTGGCCCAGTGGTGCTTGAGAAGAAGATGAAAATGTGAAACGTTTACGACAACGACAACAACGATAGACAATGTACACATTTTGATCAGAAAAGCTCAAATGAGTCTTTGGCTCAGGTGAGCTATAAAGATGTTGTTTTGAAAAAAAAGAACAAATCTGGTTTTGGAAAAATGATACATATGTTTTTATTCGGTTAAAACAATTTAATAAAAATTCAATGTTGAGAGATATTTTGACATCAAGCTGTTTACAAGGAGAGTGGCCCACTACTATAACTGAATGAACACTAAAAACAGGATTTTACCTCAGAATCTAAATTGTAAAATTCTACACAAATTTAGGAGAAGTCTACTACTTCACCCAACTTAACAATCACACAGAATACTGTACATGAACATCATACGGAAAATATAAAAGAACAATAGTGTGCAACCATCTTTGGTACACGTGTAGATGTTTTCCTCCCTTTTTATTTTTGTAGGCAGACTGTTTCACAATCTCACATGTTCCCTGTGATGCTTCACTTTTAATTTGAAAAAGACCAACTTTTGGAATACTAGGGAAAGAGATATAATTGAGAAAAGAAGTTATATTATGTTGATTTAAAAGCCGTGGTTTCAGTAGAGTTTTTTCTTCATTTTCTGTGCATGCATCTACAACCGCTCTAACTCTTTACTTGACCAGTTTTCAGAGATTGTTCTATAACCTGCAAAAAGAATAAAATATGCAAAAATTAAACCAAGTTATAAATTATTTGAAAATACATGTACCATTCCATGAAGCTGAAAGTATTATTATATAAATAAATGTAGTTATTATCCCCCCCCCATGCGCTTCAAAGGAGAGGGTGGTATATTGTTTTATCCTTGTGTGTCTGTCTGTCCATGTGTCTGTCAGTAGCAAATTTTTGGTGGCAGTTTTCTATCAACTTCTCATCTCAAATGCTTGAAATTTTTGCACATTCCTTACTGAGGCATGTCATCTGATGTCAACTTCCTGTTTGTGCATCTGTCCATATCATACAAAAGTATTTTTATAACAACTTTCTCAGCAACTACTTATTGCAGATTATTGAAACTTGAGCACATTCTTTGCTGAGGCATGCAATATAGCAGGATTAAATTCATTTTGTAATCTTACAATTTCCCTGCACTTACTGAATTTGTGTAATATTAACATAATACTAAGTGTATATTCACATCAGAACGAGGGTATTACTATTGTGCATTGGCTCACATACTTTTTTTTTAAACTCTTTTAAAATCAAATCTGTTATTCCTGTTTAAACTTCACCAATGCTGGCTAATACAGTGTAGTGCAAATTAAAATGAGGAAATATGCCTCATCATAATTTTGTTTTATAGATCTATAAGACAAAGAAAATGTTGAAATAAAATTGTATGTAATGTGGGTTAAAAAGTAATGACCTTGATAACCAAATGAAATTCTTAGTAGTAGCTTATATACATAAACAAGGCATGAAAATGATGTCTGTACTTTTAATTTGATAATCGTCCATGATATTATTTCAACTTGATCAGGATTGGATAAATATCCCCCAAAAAATATTTCATAACTATTTTGCTATTTATTTATATATATTTTTTAAATATGACTTTTTATGAAGATTTTAACCATGCAATATAGACCTTCATATTTTTCACTTATTAATAAACAGCAAATTTTAAACCATAAGTATTTTGTTTGAGAATAAAATTTTTGAAAAATCATTATCTTTGAAAAATGTCCAATAAATTGAATAAAATAATTAAGAGCTAATATTGGTCTCTCAAGGCTGACACTGGCATAGTTTAAAAGGGATGTCTTCAAAGATCTATTAAAATTCTGGTGTGACATTTCTCAAGCAATGGAGATCTAGTAGCTCTTTCATTGAATCAGCTGTTAGCTGTTAGATCATATCATGGCCTTGAATGAAGTAGCTCTTCATGTTTATAAAGGTGTGGCTGAGCCTATAATAAATAAGCACAATAAGCACCCCTTCTACTTTAATGACGAAAACATAGTGTTTACTATAACAACATTGTCTATCATGAAAAATTGTAAAATACACATAACACGTATAATGCTAAAATATTTGATCAAATAAATTAAGGCATTCGGTGTAAATAAATTCATTTTTGATTAATATATTTCAATAGACCAAGTATGTACCAGTAACCTGGTAATCATTGTTAGATGATGTCTTGTATATTTCATATTTTTCATTAAAGACATCATTATTCCAATTTATTTCCTGTTTACTTTTAAACTGTTTATTATTATTATGAAATTTCTAAATGACAAATTAAACTATGAATGATGCATAATGAATAATAAATTACAAACCTGATCATATTTCCTGTTTTGAATGTCAACTAAATTTTCTTCCTCTTCATATTGTTTGAGCATTCAACTTCATGAGACAGCCTGGTGCATAGAGCTAAAATTTCAAATTGAATTATGTATAATTGAGCAGATAATCAAAAGATATATCATTCATACAAATCTTGTTTTAATTTTTTAAAAAGTACTATAACTTGTTAATTTAAGCATCCCCTATCCCATTTTTTAAAAATCAAAATTTTAATTAACATTCGTTTAAACATTTGTTATGTTATTTAAACCTTAATAATAACATTTATTCAAAGAAAGAAATGAGCACTTTAAAATAATAAATATTCCATTACACATACTAGTATACACTGGCTGTAAAACATGTACAATACTCACAGGTTCCAGGAAGAACAAGTCCTCTAGTCTCTGTGTATTTTAAGTACAGTGACCATTGACTGGGATCAGTCTGTTTAATTTCTGCTTCTCATTGAATGAATTATGATTCACCAGATTTTTTCAAATAAGAAATGATACTTAACACCAAATCTCTTCTTCGTACATCACTCAGTCACTGTTTTGTTTCAACGGCAGAGAAAAATGTGTGGAACAAATTTGCATATTTTCAGAATTCGACCGCAAAATATCACATTCTGTTAGTGTTGTGTCCTTATTATTCATATCGATTGAATTCAAATTAATCACTTCTTCTGACAAGTGGAAATTGTAGTAAAAACGAATCAACAAACCAGTCTGAAAGTCTTCCGCTGGCATAAAAAACATTTCTTTTTTCACAGGAAACACAAAAGAGTTACACGAAGGGAAATAATTCTTGATCAAATTTAGCACTTTCCTCTTGAAAAACAGAAAATTTACAAGGCTTTTATTAAGGTCTTCACTTCTAATGATTCTGTTGGTAAAGATTATTAAGGTCTTTTGTCTCCAACGGAAGACCTTATTGTTTTCTTCGGTTTCTTTTTCCCTATTATTATTATCAAGGTCTTCCGTCTTCAGCAGACCTTCGTGTTATTCTTAGGTTTCTTTTCCACTAATTATTATTATTGTTTTTTTTTTCTCACCGATTTTGTGCACGCAAGTTCTAGGAAACGGCTTGTTTGATTTTCATGAAACTTACAGAAATGATAGAGAATGAACAAAACTAGATATATATTTTTTTTATTTTGATGGCGTCACTTCTGATTTTGATATTTCCGCGTTTAAGTGATTTTCAGAGGGTCACTTTGTCCCGCAGTTTTCTCAAAAAGCACTCAACATAGAAACCTGAAATTTTTAGTGAAGCTAAAGCACCCTTCGGAGAAGTGAATTTCGTATATTCTGCATACGGAGTATTATACAGATCAACATGATTTTTCACACAAATTAAGGTCACATTTTTGAAATAAAAATTACCATTTTTGAACCTCAGTACGATGACATAGCCCTACGTTATATTACATATATAATGTCAAGTTTAAATGTCCTTTGAAAGTATTATCTTAAGTTTCCAAATAGGCTGTTTTAGAGCATCATTTATAAATAAATGGTACGATGTTTCTACTATAGGTTTCTACCATAGTTTTTTTACAAATAATATAAAACGTGCTTTCTTTGATACAATGTAGTTGAAAATTTTTAATTTTCTACTTAAAAGTATTTTTTAAAATTCTTTGCTAATTTACCATACTCATCTGGGATTTGTCGAAATGTAGCACGTAAAAGGGATAACATTGCAGAGAGAAACCATACTACAGAGTAGGATAATGAAGTATTGTTTATTTTTTATATAGTAATTTTTTTTCTATTAAAAGGAAAATTCTTCTTTATTTACGGTTTGAAACGTTAAAATTTGGCTGTGTGATGAGTCTTTCATGATTCTAGATTTTTAGAAGGTGACTATGAAAAATGCCACCTTATTAACATACAAAGCAGTCAAACAGATAAGAAATACTATTGTCACCCTGCTAAATAATTGTTATTTTTCAGCCATGAATATATAAAAGATCTAGCAATTGATTTGTATGAATTATGTTTTAGTAAATGAAATAAAACTCAAGTAATGTAAACAAATACTTTTTAAATGTATTTTGATGTCTCAACACACACTATTACATTATAACAATGTGACCTTAATTTGTGCGAAAAACCATGTGAGCTTAAAAAGTTTGTTGAGCTGTATATCTCAGTTGATTCGAAACGCAAAAGGTACTTTTTGACATACTGGGGTAAATGCAATTGAAAATTACAGAAACAAGAGACCCAGGGGTCACATCGCTCACCTGAGCAGCTGGCTAGGTAATAGCAGAAATCAGGTCAGTAGTTAAACGTTTAAATACAAAATTAGGGTCAAGAGAAGGTGGGGGGATGCATTTGAACAAACCTTAGGGGCCGACTGTGGTTTTAATTGCGCAATATTTCGCGCATCATAGTAAAATGAAGCTTATTAACTTCGCTTAATTAATGAAATTAAACAAAATTAAGAAATAAGGGGTTTAAGAATGTAATTAAGATTTTATATTACTACTTTTTTAACCGATTTTGTAATTTATAGGTAGGATGACGTCTTTACAATGTGTTTTTGTCGTTATGATAAACTAAAACTCTCCGAGAAAGGGGTAAATTCGTTATTATTTATTTTTTTTTTTGTATTTTGAGATTCCCACTCCAGTAACAAGACGGTCGAATTTTATGTTTTGTGTTTCTTACACGTAATGTACAATATAGTACATGTAATACATATCAAATATTATAGTTTAAACAAAAAGTATATTGTACTATTTGTATAATGTGCTTTAAAGTTCTAAAAATCGTCATTTCCCTATATCATCCTATAGTAAATGTAACTGTATTTTAAGACTGTCCATTATAAATCCTGAGCAGTAGATTTCCCCCAAACATGGCATGTACACTGAAGTTAATGTAAGTTACATATGATTTTAAAATGAGGACGGTGACGTCTCCATATGGGTGCAAAATTCTCGAGAGGGACGTTAAACAATATAAAATCAATCATAAAATCTCCTTTTGGAAGAGGTTGTGGTCCTTCATTTGCACAAACTTGAATCACCTTCACCCAAGGATACGTTGTGACAAGATTAGTTGAAATTGTCCAAACGGTTCTTGGGAAGAAAATGAAATTGAAAGTTTAATTTACAACGACGACGGCAGCAACAACGGCAACAATGACAGACAACGGACAAGTTTTGATCAGATCAGGAAAGCTATTTGTCTCAGATGAGCTACAAAGGAATGACTCGACATTTACCGTCACACCTGATGCCATTCCACTCGTCCTCACAACCTTCCAGACAATTCCCAGTGATTCTGTCGCAAAACGTCCCATTCTCACAATTTCCACACGGATTTTCGCAATTTTTCCCATAAAATCCAACATTGCACCCTGTAGTTACATTTAATATTGTTTAGTACAGTTTAAGAGCACTAATTTATTTTCATTACAATCTGTCAATAACTAGAGCAAAAAATATGATTGCTTATTAATACAAAAATTAAATGTTTCGGAATTCATTTCATTGCTACATGTAATTTTTACACTTTCATCAAATGTGTGTATTTTGATTTAAATCAAGATTGACAATATTTCTTGGTTTATGTTTTTCTCATTGGAATACCATTGCATTTAAAACCGTCCCATTGGTGATCACATCCTTCATGACAAATCCCTGTTACATTATGACAGTTTGTTCCAGGTTTGCAATGTCCACAAGTCTCTGTGCAGTTTTCACCATAAAAACCATTTTTACACTCTATTAAATATAATATACACACAAATATAATGAATATTCAATATTATTGTTTTATGTGACACAAATCATTTATTTTGAATTGCAAAATTTAAGGAAATTGGTTATTAGTCGAATTTAGTTTTAAAATATTTATGTTCAGAAATCGTCATGATATGAATGAAATGAGAACCTCTTTTATCCATTATACTTCATAATCAAACACTTATTAGATGCATCAAGAAAAAGTTGGAATTATTAAAATGGGGGAAAAAAATTGTCCCGGCCAGTTGAAAACTGAACACGACCAGTACAGTGTAGATAGGCACACGCCATTTTCCATATTATTATCTACAATACCAGTTCCAGAGTACAGTAAAACTCGATTATAGCGAAGTCCTGTGAAATTAATTCGCTATATACGTAATTCGTTATATCCGTATAACCAATTCGTATAATCATATAAAGCGTATTCGCAATACACAAGTCATGTTTTCCTTCAAGTGCTACTACCAAATATATAAGGGAAGCAAATATTACAAAACTTACAATAACTTATGTTTTATTATTAATTGAATTTTATATACAAACGCAAAAAGAAATAAAGTCAGTTCAATTTAACAAATTTTGAGATCTTTGAAAATTCGTTATAAAAGATATTAATTTCCTTATATTCAAGCTCAGCGTGACTTAAAATAAGTTCGCTGTATCGGTAAATTTGTTATATCAGAGTTCGTTTTAACCGTAAAATTTTATAAAGATTTGTGAACAATTTGCCAGAAAAACTTCGCTATATCCGTTAATTCGCTATATATGTGTTCGCACCAAACGAGTTTTACGGTATAGTGCTCGCATTCGTAAAATATGTTGTTGTTGTTGTTTTTTTTTTTTTGCGCTGTTACGAGTCTTGGTGAGGAAAGGCGATCCGTGTTGGTCATCTTGCATTACCTTTCTTTAAATTTTATCGCAGTTATTACGTGTATTTGTGTTTGTCTGTATACTGCTCTAACCTTCGCGGGTATGTTAAGGAAGCATATTAGTCATTTGTCGGAAATTTAGACTTTTCAAAGAAAATTTGATTTGATGAATTACAAAAACCACTGATAAACGTATACTGTTATTAACTATTGCATACAGATGAAAGATTATCTAACGCGAAGACGTGCACCACCGCCACGGCATCACGTGACTTCTATTTATAGCGAAATTTTCCTTAACATAAAGGCTAACAGAACAACAATACCCCGGAGTTAAATAATTTATTTGAGTAAATAATATAGTTGAAAAACATCTATTTTGCCTAAAAAGTGCTGCTACAATCCCACTGTCCTGTCAGTAAAATGATTATTCGACACATTCGCACGAAACCTTATCATATGTTTTGAATTTTATACATATGAAGCGAGATTTTTCGTAAAATCATGCTAAACTCGGGATTCTAGCAGCGCTTTCCAAGTTTGTCAGAAGGCAGACTTTCCATCTGTACAAATTTTATGTTTTGAAATATCCATCTTATTGTTGTTCTGTTGCATTATTTTTATCACGAATGACAGAGGAAGGGCCGACCGGGATACGTATATAGATGACTGTCTTGGTAAAAGAATATAATCGATGAAAATAAATTAGCATACCTGTTTAATTAATTGAATTCCATATGAATTACACATAATATTGACGAGATTTCCTTTTAAACTCCATTTTACGTATCTTTGTACACGCCGTCCTAACCAAATTCTCTTTACACGACAAGCTCAATTCCCAAGTTACTTGATGTACACATATGACGTCATCGATGGTAGATTTTAATAAAAATGACAGATACAGCATAAAAAAATAAAAGAATTTTATTTTTGTAAATGTTTATACGTTTCTATTCATTTTCTAGAGTGAAATTACGTCTCTAAATACCAATATTACGAAAACTTGTATCTAAAATTGACGTCATATTGCCTACTATCACGTCATAATGTAGCACTGATTTAGTCAAGGTAGAATATTTTGTATGCTTCCTTATTACCTCTGTGTTGCAACTATTGTAAGTTTCTTTCTTTGCTTTCTTACTTTCGTACATAATAAGTACTACAGTTATTTGTCGCTACCGAGTGCTCCATAGCATACGTCCGACTAAACCGGTGTCAGCTGATTACAATGAACAGTGACTAAGCCCGGTCATTTATAATGGGGTCTCAGATATAGCGAGAGTCCGATCAAAAATGGCAGACACATTCTTTTACGAATCATGTTCAGCTAAAAGCATTAGCCGATGAAGTGATTTCGAATTATTTTTTTCTGTATTTTGATTGTTTTCGTTATTTTTTTTCTGTTTGAAACAGCATTTATTGAATCATATTCACATTACCAATGTTTTTTGCATATGAAATGAATGGAAATCTATTGTATTCGAAACACAATAACACTGACAGGGTGCCAAGAGGTTAAAGCAGGCGTTTAAGATTGACGTCATAATCGTTGAACGCCGAGGAAGTATCGGCACAAGCGAAAATAAAAAAAAAAATCACGCTCAAATTGACCAGAAGCTGTTACGTTGGCTGATCCATTTACTGCAGCTTACATGAAAGATAAAACATAGTTTTATTTAAATAGAAATCACATTTGCAGTTAAGGTAGAAAGTTTAAAAAAAATGTAAATATAAGCAATAAATCACTTTTTTTGACAGATATAGTCTCATAACCGCAACGGTGTGTTCAAACAAATATAGTAACGCTCTCAAAAAATAATGATTCATTGCTGAATTAAAATAATTTACCTTTACATTCAGAGCCGTACCAATGATCATCGCATCCTTTCATACAAATGCCTGTAAACCTATGGCAATTTGTTTGGAATTTACAATGACCGCAATTTTTTGTGCAGTTGTCACCATAAAATCCATTTTCACATACTATATGTATGAAAACAATTAATAAAACTGATATGAAAATTTATCTGACATGTCTCAAGAAATTATTTATGTTCTGGGATATTATGAATTAATAAAACTTTTTAAAGGAATTCATCTGACTAAGTTCTTATGACATTATATATGTTTTTAGATATCATAAAAATCAATATAATCAGGCTATTATATAATTATTAATGAATTATAAAAAGATCAAAACACATTAAATTACGAATACGTGTAATATGCGGTGAACATGTATAATACCATCACAGTTTGATCCATTCCAGTGATCCTGACATCCTTCTGGACAACTCCCTGTGATGTTGTGGCACACGGTTCCGAATTTACATTTACCACACGTTTTATCACAACTGTGTCCAAAAAATCCATCTTTACACACTACAGGATCATGATAATGATAGATGAATGAAATAAATGGAGATATCCAGAGGTAATCACACTAAAATTTCATCAAACAATACAAATATCTGTGCCCAGCAAATACGAGCTTTAAATAAATAAGAGCTTTAAGACATCAGAGGTCAGATCACGTGATATGTAGAAATGAGCTTTTAATGTCAATTGGTTCACATGTATGCTCCTTGCCATGTATAGATAATAAGAGAAACCCGTCGATAACTCAGTTTAAAAATAATGGCCCAAGAATTAATATGAAAAACGTTATTCAGCATTTCATTTAATGATAGATTGTATTTGCTGACGAGGTCTTTGCATCGACCATAGAACTTACAAAATGTCGACTTTTAAAATCGTCATTTTGCCGCTTAAAGACCGCTGAGATCTTTAATTCATCAGTTTCTTTGTTAGGATTTTTTTTAATAACTTCGATCATGTGTATCACATTAGTTGCGAGATATAAACCTAGATGCAGGTAATAAATGTATATTGTCGCATAAATCAGAGGAAGTTACGTAAATTGTTATTTTGTTTCTCACAAACTCACCATTTTACTACACATTCATATGTGAGTAAATATATTCAAGCATTTTCCGCAGCGA
Source organism: Saccostrea cuccullata (assembly GCF_032062105.1). Taxonomy (NCBI): domain Eukaryota; kingdom Metazoa; phylum Mollusca; class Bivalvia; order Ostreida; family Ostreidae; genus Saccostrea; species Saccostrea cuccullata. Next base: position 19,549 of record NW_026929596.1, on the reverse strand, counting down.
GGATAGTTTTCTAATTTCATTTCTTTTAAATAGAAATGTTTATCACTGCTTTTATATTCATATCCTTTTTTATCTCTTGAATCGCCATGAAATAAAAAAGCATTGCACACGACATTTGAACGCCTCGGTCAATATGAATGTCTGGTGAATAACAAACCATATTCAACACCAAAAGCGTCCATAATTGTATAATTTGTTATGATAAATATGAACTTTATAATCGAGTTTTTCTAAAATGAACATTTATCATGACATGACAGGAACTTTTGTTGCATAGAAAGTCTAACAGCATAATAAAGTGTATCACATAATAAGAAATGCAATCATCGGTTTGCACTTTTCTCATTTTAAACCTCAGGGGTGTAATGTTCATATCTTAAAATAGTCATTCAGATTTAATGTTTTTCCCACGTTTAGGAATTTGCTATACCAGCAGAATGTTATATGTTAAATACAAATTCAGTAATTGATGTTGACAGTTTCAGCCACGCCGATTTGTGTAATCATTTAGTTAGGTAGTTTAGAATTAAAGCGTTAAACCGATCAGACCTGTTTCTGTTATAAGTGTCTAGAACACGGACAGTACATTGGCGACGAGGATAACAATAATGGTAAATGCATTGCAGTTACCTGCACTTAATCGCTTTGATGTGACCAGACAAGCGTTTCCCAAAGGTGGGATAAGTGGAAGATAAGTGAATTTTACATAACGGCGACAGGGATTACGGATAAAGCACAAAAAGGGCTTTGTTTCTACATTCCGCGGGAAGTGAAGTCCAAGAAATATTTGATACCCTTGGGGAGTCTGGAGATGACTTGGACGGTGCCAAAAAGAAATTAGATGAGTACTTCCAACCAAAACGGAACTTAGCATTTGAGCGCCATTTGTTCAGGAATACGGCACAAGGTGAAACAGAAAAAATTGACAGTTTTGTGACTAGGCTGCGCAAACTGGCCGTAACCTGTGAATTTGAGAAGCCAGACGACAACATTCGCGATCAAATCGTTGAAAAGTGTAGATCGTCAAAATAAAGAAAAAGACTCCTAAAGGAAAAGGAATTAACTTTAAAAAGTGCAATGGATATAGCCCGAGCTGGCGAAATCGTAAACGAGCAAGCGGACAGATTCAAGGGCAGTGAAACATTTTCAAGCTCCGATGTAAACACTGTTAGGCCGTCGGTAAGTCACAGGAAACAATACGTATCTGAGAAAAGTTCGCAGAAAGATGCCACATGTTTTCGGTGCGGGCGGAAGGGCCACATTGCAAGGAACTGTACAATCACTAAGGACAAAACGTGTTACAAGTGCGGAAAAAAGGGTCATTTCGCAAAAGTATGTAAGACTAAATCGGATACCCCGCGCACTAAACCAGGTAAGGACCGCAGTACAAAGCATGTTCATTTAGTGCAGAACGAGTCCTCAGATGACGAGTTCGCATTTGCTGTCTACAAAAACGACACAAATGGAATGATAGACGTTAGCGTGGGCGGAGCTAAGATACAGGTGCTAATTGACTCTAGCGCTAGCTGCAATATCGTCAACCACCATGTATGGAGCGCCGTTAGAGCTAACGATGAAACAATGTCTCTATCGACAAGCACAAAAAGATTGTTTTCTTACGGATCAAAGGAACCTTTACAAATACTAGGAACGTTTCGGGCTGTCACCAAGCATGGACTGCGTGAAACATATGCAGAATTTGCTGTCGTTGAGGGCGATTATATTTCCTTACTAGAAAAAGACACAGCGGTAGAGCTAGGAGTTCTACGCATAGGAACCAATGAGCCGGACCTATGCTCCGTTAGAACTGAACTTGATAGGATTGTTGCTTCAAGAAATTCTGTTTTCGATGGAGTAGGGAGACTGGGAAATTTTCAACTGAAAATTCATGTCGACAAGACCGTGACCCCTGTAGCACAACCGTTACGACGTTTACCGTTTAATGTGAGGAAAAGCATGAACAAAAAGCTCGAGGAGCTGGAGAAGATGGACATAATTGAAAAGGTAAACAGCCCCACAGCTTGTGTGTCGCCACTTGTCGTTGTGCCCAAGAAAAACGGGGAAATTCGAATCTGTGTCGATATGAGACAGGTCAACACTGCTGTTCAACGTGAGCGATACCCGATCCCGACTGTGGATGAAATGCTAAAAGATATGAACGGCAGCACAGTGTTCTCAAAACACGATTTAGGTTGGGGATACCACCAAATAGAGCTCGACGAAGAATCAAGAGAGTTCACCACGTTTGTGACACATGAGGGCCTTTATCGCTATAAGCGCCTCATGTTCGGAATCTCCTCAGCATCTGAGATCTACCCAAGAGTAGCTGGACAAGTCATTCAAGGTATCAAAGGAGCAAAGAATTTGTCTGATGACATTATAGTCTACTGGACGGATCAGGCGGATCATAACAAGAAACTTACGAAGGTGCTCGACAGACTCGCTGAGAAAGTGCTTACTCTTAACAGAGAAAAATGCGAATTCCATCTCTCAAAAATTGTATTCTTTGGACATGTGATTTCATCAGAGGGGATTCGACCTGACCAGGAAAAGATCAAAGCAGTATCGGAGACCAGGACGCCGAGCAACAGTTCCGAAAAAAGGATCTTCTTGGGGCTAGCAAACTACTGCGGCCGTTTTATACCAAATTTCTCAACAATACTGCCCCGTTACGAGAGCTTACAAAGAAGAACACGCACTGGAGTTGGACGAAAAGACACCAGGATGCGTTTGACATGCTAAAAGGAGCGCTCGTAAGTGCCGAAGCACTAGCTTACTACAATCCAAAAGCCGATACAAGGATAATCGTGGATGCGAGTCCCCTTGGACTTGGGGCCATTCTAGCACAGAAACAACCGGAGGGTTGTTTAAACCAATTGCATATTCAAGTCGAACTCTGACCGACGTTGAGCAAAGACATTAGCAGACTGAGCGCGAGGCTCTAGGTGTCGTGTTTGGTTGTGAAAAGTTTTACTTGTATATATACTAGAATTCGAAATCTGGACGGATCAGAAGCTGTTGGCCTATATTTTCTCTCCAAAGTCGAAACCACCAGCTAAAATCAACGATGGATATTGCGACTTATGAATATAAGATTTTCTATAAACCTGGACCAAAGAAAGCTGCTGCTGATGCTCTATCCAGATCGAGTCAGAATCAGGCTTGCCGAATACACCACATTGCAGACGAGTATGCGCATTTCATTGCAGATAATGCTGTACCGAAAGCACTCACTATTAAAGAAGTTCGTCAGAAAACGTCGGAGGATCGAGAACTCGTCGAGATTATGAGGAGGATCAAAACAGGACATGGCCGTCTGGATCCTAAAATCCGTACTGTGGAATCGGAACTTTCAGTCGTCGACGGAATAATATTACGTGGATCGCGCATCTTACTGCCTAAATGCCTGAGGAGACAAACAATACAGTTGGCCCACGAAGGACACCAGGGTATTGTCCGCACGAAACAAAGATTAAGAGAAAAAGTATGGTGGCCAGGCATAGATACAGAAGCCGAGCGATTTGTTAGAACATGTCAACAATGCCAACTTTTGTCGAACAACACTAGGCCCGAACCAGTTCGAACAACGATATTACCCGACGGGCCATGGCAGGATCTGGCTATAGATCTTATGGGACCGTTTCCTTCTGGGGAATATCTACTAGTCGTTGTAGACTATTTCTCCCGATTTCAGGAAATAGCCATTATGAAAAAGATATAACCAGTGAGAAGATTATTATTCAGTTTGAGAGTATGTTCGCGCGGCACGGTTTGCCTTACAGAATGCGAAGCGACAACGGACCACAGTTTGTGTCAGAGGAGTTTAAGGGATACCTGAATTCAAATGGTATCAAACACATTCGGACTACACCATACTGGCCACAAGGAAATGGGGAGGTAGAGAGGCAAAACCGAACACTACTCAAAGCCATTAAAGCTGCGAACGCAGAAGGCAAGGATTGGAGACAAGAACTACCCAAGTTCTTACTTGCGTACCGTGCGACCCCACACTCTACCACCGGAAAAAGCCCTGCAGAGTTATTATATAATCGGAAAATTCATACCAATTTACCTGAGATCAGCAAAAGAATTGATCTCGAAGAATTAAGAGAAACGGACGCAAGACGGAAAGTGGATTTTAAAATAAGAGCGGATGAAAAGCGCCGCGCTGTACCGTGTGAAATTGAGATCGGTGACACTGTTGTACGACGTCAGGCTAAGCGCGTAAGTTGTCAACCGAGTTCGCGCCTGAGAAGTTAATCGTGAGGGAGAAATGCAGAAATGCAGCGACTCTCGAGGATGAAAATGGATCGTTGATTAAGCGAAACTGCACAGCTATAAAGAAATTCATGACATTGTAACGTATTATATACAAAACGGGTTTAGGCTTCTACTTAACTTCATGGAATATTATCAAAGCAATGTGTATTGAGGCAGAAGAAATCGGCATCTAGAAATATTGACGTTGTCCGACAACATAAAACTTAATAGAGAAATCACAGATAGGTTATGTTATGGTTCTTTTTTAAATAAAATGATAAAATATCATGTTGAAATTTAAACTTTTGTAGATTTTATCATTTCTATTTTGAAATCAATAACTTTCTAATTTAAGTATTACAGGTAAAAAAAATTCATTCCACGACCATTTTGATACCCACTCATAGATAGGCAGAAGTATCTGCTTACGAAGAACAAAAGGGTCATGGTTATGAAGATAAGCGTTGTGGCCAATAGACTACTTGTTATAAATTTGTATAAAGATCTTATCTACTAATAAATATAATTACAATAGCAATGCAAGGAATTGATGATTGGACAGTGTGCCGACCCATTATATATAGGGTAAATATAAGTTTCCATATCCGTATGACAACTAAATATGAATCTTTCAAAAATATATCAATCATCCCCCCAAAAAAAAAGTAAAAAAAAAAACTATGAAAATGAATTATTCTGGTCAGGTAATACGAGGGTTGTTCGAAAATTTCTGTCATATTTGACTTCTGTCATATCTTATTTATTTGACGCCATATGATATCCAAATTTGAAAGAAATGTCTTAACAATAAATTCAACTGATCTGCATTATTTTTTTCTAAATATCACGATTTATTCAAAACATCCAGACTTAAAAATGCAAAAATCGGGTCGCGGAGCAGGTCAAAATATAATTAATTACAAAGAATCCACTAAATAAACTCTGTAGTCATATTCTCTGTAAAATGTAGCAAAAACGAAAAAAAAACTAGAAATTTAAATAAAGAATTGTTACATCGATTCATATTCCAAATTCCTGGCTAAATATTTTGCTTCGTTGAAAAGAAATCACCTTGAGAAGATAGGTAGTCCTCATTGAAAAGGACAAAAAACGTTCAATGTGCTCCACGGGTTCAAAACATTGAAATTAAATAAAGTAAAGTGATATCTGTTAAATCGAATGAAATGAAACTTTACACACTAACAAAACAAATATTTCTACATATTATATTATGCTTATTTTAAATTTCTAGTAAGTAATATAACGAAGATTGACATCGTCCAATAACTTTTCGAACAACCGTCGTAGATTAACGCAAACGCAAATTTACTCTTTCCCGGATTACCCATACATTACATATACATATGATTAAAAATACATGTCTCTTACCCGAACAATAAGGTGTTTCAGTGACAGTTTCACTACATCCATAGATACAAGAACCATTAAAGGCATCACATTGCCTATCACGGCATTTCACATCACAGAGAGTGCAGTTATCTCCATAATGTTTAGATGGACAACCTGAAAAAAAAAATCCAGAAATATTACTTTTTCAGCAGCAGAGGTCCAATTAAAAAATTGAGATGGCGTACACCTATATTTTGTTTAAGCAAATAAAAATAATTTTAATCTCTATTTTTTTCCATCCATTGCAAAGAGATCTTACCCATCACATTTACTTCACAGACTTCAATGGTTGCAAAGTTCGGCTCAAAACCACGACATACTGTTCTGGACGTAGGTTCTTTAGGGTTATACAAGGCTATTCCTTGCGTCACCTTATTGATAGTTACATTTGTCACACGTTCAAGACACTTAGATGGATTGTGCGTGAACACTTTATGCTGAGATGGATTTGATGGAGGGATGTACGCTGAGTTGTTGAACACAAAAACAGAAAATCCCACATGTCGATTTACAGCTGAGAAGTATAAAATAATTATATATCCGACAGTAGAATTATTTGTCATACAAGATGCTATTAAATAAAAACATTCTTCCGACAATATTTTAAATCAAGTGATATATCCTTGCTTTATTTGTCATTCTATAAAAAAGAATATTTCATACAGATTTTTGGTAAAGTTATGTTGTTTAATATTTGTATAATTTTCACAGTTTTCACGCTGTATTTCTGGAAACTGCGATTTATTAAATTTCTAATGTTTGTCCAAAAACAAAAATGAAATCATAAAACAATTATCATTTATTGTAGATGATTAGGAATAATGTCAATGAGTTTTGCAAGGCAGAATAAACATATAAATGTAAGAAAGATCTAAGTCTTTCTACTTTATAACACAAAATTTTAATTTAACATTTTACATTATGTTTAACGGTAAATCATTACCATAATCTTTTTAACTTATACAGGAGAGGACATTTTAATAATGCTTTGAAGAGAGGGGAGCGGGGTTGTCTGAAGAGGTATTTTGTATCTTTTGTATGTTTTACATTCATGATCAATCTATAGAAATATCTTCGAATGCTACAAATTGTAGACAGGGAAAAGGGTATACAAACAGAAAACCACAGGTAAACTGGTGTAATCATCAAAAGAAATTCATAATTATATTGCTATTTATACATTTATCAACGGAACTTTATGATTTAATCTATTGAACTTCGCTGCCTTGTTTTCTTTTGTTTTTAATCAGTTTCATAATTTTATCAATACCTACATGTAAATCTAAAGTACATTTTTGTCAATAGTTGAATATAAAGATATGAAGTAAAACTCTTTAAAAATAATATGTATGTTAGCGATTAGAGAAAAGAGAATTTTTACTTGAGCTTCTAAAATATATTTCCAAGTAAGCGACATTAGACATTTGTTTAAACGGAAGTTTCCACCAAGCTTCCTCTTCACCATGATTTCCTACAGTAATGCTGCACGTTTCTTCACCACCAGCGTCTTCCAAAATTCCATCCACAGCCTTGTCTGCATTGTATCGAGAAGTAGAATAGTATGAACTGCTCTGTGAAGCAATTCCTCTAAATGTATCAAGTTGACTTAAGTTTTCTGTAAACAATAGAAAAATTGATTTTCGGTAAACAGTGTATGTGCATGTGAGACAAATTAGGATGAAAAAAAGAAGTTTTCCCCCACCTTTCTGAACAAAAGTACTTGATTTTTTTTTTATCATATACATGTAATCTACCTGTTTACCTGCTTTTCATTTAAAAATAGAAGCAAAAAAATATATAAATAAATAAATATATATATATAACTCGATATAAATCTGTAGAAATAGTAAAATCTGAAAAAACATACAAAAACAAAAAAACAAAAAAAAAAAAAAACAGGCAGCTTATTTCCAAGGCACTAAGGTGACAGCGCTATCATACTGACAAAAATTTCATAGATAACTTATTTTCAAGTAATTGAGTGACAAGGGTTTTCCTAAAAAAATAAGTACAACTAATATCAGTATATTTAAGTGTAATTCGGCTGGATGCCTTCATGTTTTATCAGAAATGGAGTTAAACAGCTTACGGTATTTTCTAAGCACACAAACAAAAAGACTAGTGGAATTCGAATCTGTTTTCTGAAGTAATTCTAAACTGTTAAACATATTTACTTTAACAAATTTATGAAACTCATATATCTGGTTTTAAAGTTTTAAATTGCAAAAAAATGACGAAAGAAAGAAAACAATTGTAAAGGATTTGGTAAAATATTTATCTACCTAGACCTTTCGTTGCAACTGAGAATAAAATCACAACCCACGTCAATAGCCTCATGATTGCCTCTGTATTTAATCAAGTTCTTCTGCTACCTATGTTTACACAATGCCGACTCTTGATTGCTTACGGATAAATTTAAAAATCTACAAAGAAGGAAGAAATGTTACGAAATGTGACGTACGAGAAAACCCCGGCCTATAAATTGCTATAGTTATTTCTCTGATAATTTTTTTATGCAGATATAGATTCAATTTTAAAACACATTACATATTTATGGGCGTCTTAGACACACCATGTTTGCTACTAAAATTAGTGAAGGTAGGATAATATTATAAATATATAGATAAAACAAGCTTAAATAAAAATGAGGAATCATTATTTCAGATGCTTACCAATTACTTAAACTTCTTTTTAAAATCTCTGGCCATTAATTCATTGCACTGCAAATAAAACAGAAATATTTGAACTGCTTTATTGCTTTTCTGTAATGTGTATAAGCATCAAATTCGTATTTCTACACTGCATTTTCTAAAGAAAACAAAAATATGGTAGCAAATGTTCCTTCTCCTAGCGCATGGCACTTTAAAGTAAAAGTTGCGGATCGTTTGAATTAAACCTCAATAACCGAGGCTTGTGTCATAGTAGGCGTTGGCACGATAAAGATCTGTCACTGTTAAATTGTTCTGTGTGCCGAGTGAGGTCAATATTAAAAGCTCTTCACAGGTATATGGTGACATCTCAGTATGAGTGAAAACTTCTCGAACAGGACGTAGATGCCTTAATTTCACCTTGAATTACAAATGCATGTTAAATGGAACTGTACAGTTTCCTCATTCACATAATGCGTAAAATATAGAAGACAAATCATCATCAAACCGGACATGGAATTAACCAGTAAGAAGAATATGTTAAAAAAATTGAAAGGAAATGTTTATGTAAAATTGAATTCTGGCTAATCGGAACAACTTCCTCAAATATAATATTGAATGTACTTTCAAAAAATATTTGACTATTACATGAAATATTTTTTTGCAAATTTTGTTTAGATTATGTAATAAGAAATATTCCTTTTCTTTAATGTTGCTTTCGGTGGGGAACAAAGAATAATCAAGTTTCTTACACATAGACAATGGTGTAAAATGAGATATAGGCTGCTATAAACTTAAGTTAGTGCCGTCAGCAATGTTGCTCAATGTTCTAGATGAAGATTTCGGCAATCTACTTATAAATGTTCAAATGTGAATTATTGGTATATTCAAGTGCAATATAACTTGTTGATTAATTAAGTGATAAATTGTTGTCCACTGCAATATTTTACCCTTCTATAAGGTGCTAAATATAGTGAATATTTTTAAATTCAGACATAAACTAGTAATTGGCATCCAGGCCATTTAGCAGTGAAAGGTTCTTTGTTTTGCAAACGGAAATTATTACACTAATCCTACATTTTTTTATCGAGGTTCGCCCATCAGCTTTTCAGCAGATTTTTATCTTAACCTCTGTTAAAAAATTTTTCCATAATTTTGTTAGTTCTTACAATAACTTTGAATTCTATAATGCTAATTTTACTATATTCAGATTAAATTCCATACTTAAAATCATTTGATGAGGAAATATATTTTAAGGCGGAAGGATTTTTAAAAGAACAAGATCAAAGAACTATATGCGGTATATTGCATATACTTGCCCCCACAAAAGTTACATTTTGAAAACTTCATGAAATGTGCTGAATTCAATAAATTGTATGAGAAATATAAATTAACAGAACATATTATAGTTTCAAAGCAGTTTATTCACAATTTTTGTTTTTATGACGTCACAAACTTGTCCAATTTTAGAATTTTTTTCAGAAAGAGGACAAAATGGACAAAATTTCAACAATTTAAGCTTTTAAATATATAGAGCGCATGTTTGTTCAGGATTAATATTTACATATTTCATTGATATTATCATTCTACACATTATATCAAAATATTGATCCTGAACACACATGCACTCGGTGACTCTTGCTCAAAATATCGACAAAATATATACATTTTTCTGTAGAATTCATTAAAAACTTAAATTTACGTCATGTTTGTGACGTCATTACGTACATATGACGTCATTACTTATGAAAATATTCAGTGCTTTGAAGTCAGCATATACTCCCCTGTTTAAGAACTTAATTAAATATACCTCCATCAAAGTTTGATTTGGGGGGGGGGCAAATATTGGTTATTACCGAATAAAGTTCTTTTCTTTTTTCAAGCATTTTAAAGTTTGGATCGCTATTTTTTACATGATGTGGCCTGCACAAGGAATAGTTTTGTGCACTGTAATGTTCTATACTGGGCCTAAAATATTTATTTAATTAACTTTTATTAATTCTACCATCATATTTGTTTAAAATATCAAATATATCGTGAAAATCCTTGGAAAAAAAAAACAAAAACAAATTTAAGCTTACAGGGGGCGACTGGGATTTACATTGTGCAATATTTCTCAAATCATAGTAAATTTAAGTGCATTAACTTTTTTCACCTAGTTGATATAACTAAACATCACTAGGAAATAAGAATAAAAAGGAATATTAAAATTTTCAATAAATGGCTTTTTAAAGAATTTTTTAAATTGATAGGTAGATTGAAGACGTATTCGTGTGTTTGCAGCTCACCTGAGCCGAAGGCTCATGTGAGCTTTTCTGATCACATTTTGTTCGTCTGTCTCTTTGTAAACTTTTCATATTTTCGACTTCTCCTTGAGAAACACTTGGCCAATTTTAACCAAACGTGTTACAAAGCATCCTTAAATTGGCTGACAGTAAATTTTAGTTGTTAAAATGGATGGACTGGTCCTGTCATAAAGAGAGGTAATTAAGAAAAGACAAAAATTTGGTGCAGTTATTGAAAAAACCTCTCAGGAACCACTGGACCAGAAAAGTTGAAACTTATGTGGAAGCATCCTGAGGTAGTGTAGATTCTAAATTGTTCAAATTATGATCCCCGTGGGTTAGGCGGGGCCACAATAGGGAATTTGAATTGTCCAAATTAAGACCCTTGGCGTACGATGGGGTCACAATTGGAGGGGGGGGGGGATCTGGTTGAGAATTGCATGGTCCAAGCTTCTCAATCCCATAGTAAATGTAGCTGTATTTTGAGACGGTCCTTAAAAATACCTGGTCGGCTGATTTTCCTCAAAATTGGCATGTAAACTGAAGTCAATATAAGTTATATGGAATAAAAAGAAAGACTTATTGTATTGTAGTTTTCATACAATAAAACCCCAGTCGCCCACTTAAAGTTAGCATCATTTAACTAATATTTAAAAATCAAAATCACAGACTCCCACTTTTTATTTCATTTTCTGAAGAAATAAGGTAGTTTTAACCACTTTGCTTTTATTCAGAAAAATGGCATTACTTTGAAATGAATTAATTACGTTTGAAATATTTAACACTAGAATCATTACTTTTTTGAGCGTAGGAAGGTCAAATTATTTACTTTGCGAAGTAATTTGAAACTGTTGTTGTAACAAATTTAAATGTAATTATTCAAGAAGAAAGAAGATTGTTCTAATTAATAACTCTTTTGTTAATTATGAATTACAGTGCAAATGGTCATATTTATAGCTCCGTAGTGCTACATGTAACAGAAGCGCACTAAGCTCAAGTGCTTGTTATCATTTTTATAAAGCGATGTGTATAGATTCTAAAAATATACCTGACAAATAATTCACAATACAAGTGATAGCAGGAGCCAACCTCCTTAAGGTGATTTCATTTCTATTGCCAGGTATTTAGACAAGGAACAGTCCCTACCTCTGTTAAGCTATTAACTTTAAAGGCAGCGTCGAGATCGAGGATTAAACTCGAATCCAATAATAAATAAGAACCCTAACCACTGGGTTACCATTAGCACAACACATTAAATAATGTATATGTAAACAAGAAAATAGACTGATGTTTTTGTAAATCATTTCATAAAAAATATGAACAAGTATCGTGTTCGAAAAGAAAACCAATGAGGTACATGTAAAGACAGATTACAAATGAAAAACCGTTTTATGTAGCATATCCGTACAAGTATGAGTATCTTTATGCGCAATTATATATGAAAGGCATCTAAATCCCTTTTTATACTATTATGTAAATTTTCATCTGTTCAGTTTGGTTTAAAGCAATCTAGTTTATCAAGGAATTTAAGCATTAAGTTACTGTATGAAAAAAAAATAGTAAAAGGTCAATTGGCCACATTGCTCAGCAAAGAATATTGGCCAGGAAAAACAGAAATCAGCTCAGTTTTGAAAAGCTTACGCGGTGAGGTGGGGGGCTAAGTTTACACTTTGTCAGGATGCTACCATATCAATATTACTAATTATTATGCTTCCTCTAAGTTTGTCTCTATATAATCAATACCCCTTTATTTTCGCACAGTGTTCTAAGGATTTATACGGAGTAAGTATACTATGCCGAAATAGTGCACGGCTTCAATTTCTGAAGAAAATCCCACAGCGCCCACGCCGGCGATCGAACTCACGACTTCGAAATTGTCAGTCCGACGCACTACCGATTACGCCACAAAGACCGTTATCTATAGCTTTGTACTATAATATCTATAAATATAAACTTAGTTACAAATAGTTTAAACTTAATGAAGGAAAATAAACAAGAACAATTCAAAAAAAATTCTAAAATAGTTTCTAGCAATTTTCCCCTTTCACTCAACTATATTTTCAAAATCTATCCCTCCTTCTATACCTAAAGCATGAAGCATACAAAAATATAGAATAAAAAGATTATGACGCATATGTAGCACAAGGTGACGTCATATTAGGGTGTACTAAAACTAATGCAAGAGGTGATGCAATATTGAACATGGAGAAAATAACTTCGATTTTATACAACAGTCAGCATAATAATGACAATAGTGTCCTACTTTGCATGCGCTATACCTAAAGAGTAGTCAGGGTTTGAAACAAAGTGCACTCACCTCCGGGTCAAGTACCATGTGTCAAAAACTGACTACTATTTAGACACAGTGCATGCAAACTACAACACTGTTATATAATCATGGTTATGTTGTGCATAAGGTTCCTTGGTAAAAGATATTTTCCCAACGTAAAACTCCGATAGCTCATTGTGACTCCATCTTACCAACTCTAAGTTGGAAGAAATTTGAAAATGCTTCTACGGTAATATTACTAATAATGGCATTGTAATTCTTCAGCGAAAAAATTTCGAAACCATTCCTATATATTCTTTCGGAAAACATTTACCATCAGTTGTACTAGCCCCTTATCCCTGGGGGTTTTAATCTGAACAATCTCGATCCTACGATATCTGGGGTTGCTTCTGTATAAATTTGACTAACAATGATAACTGTTCTGGAGAAGAAGATATTTCTCATAAACATTATGATCAGATTCTTACAAGGGATATATAGGTTTAGACGGTTTGATCTAAGGGATAATCACACTATTGTTTCTACCTAGAGACGTAGACTGCGTAAGGTAGTACTAGCACTGTTTTTCTCCTTTAGGTTCCTAAGGATAGATAAAGACCGTTGCCTCAATCTACTTGCCACGGGTGCTTATAACTTTTATATTTTTGTTTTTTCTCTTACCCTGAAGATCTTTATAAGATTCAACTTCTTTAGCTAGCTTCCGAATGCTTTGTTTTAAATACCCTTTCACTTGTCCATTCTGTAGTCTTTTATAATCTTCGATGTTTTTTTACGCAAATGCCACTTAATCTTTAGAGCTATAGATTGGTTGATTTGTTTTATGTTGTTAATATCCCTTTTAAGAATTTTTCATTCATATAGAGACATCACTGCATATCGGTGAGGGGCTAAAATTTTAAACTTTACTCGGCAGTCAAGAGCATTAAGCAGTGAGGGTTATTTTTCATGCCAACACCTACCATGACACCTTGCCTCATTTTCAAAGTCTCATCCGAATGAACTGTATTTTTTTTCTTCTAATTGCCGGGCTCTTGACGAAGGAACAGTTGTTACCTACCTACTATTGTAAAAGGTTGATAGCGGCTATGATATGAACACACGACCCTCCGATCATGAACAAATAATTGGTAGAAAATATTCATAATATATTCCTATATGGAACGTTAACTGACTATTTTAACCCCACTCTAACACTAGGGGTCACGATTTTAACAAATATGAATCTATGTTACAAGAGGATATTTAAATAATGATAAAGCTAAAGATGGCTAACCTGTTTATAGAAGGACATTTTTAACGGTATTTCCTATATTCCTGTGCAAAACTTTTACCTCATTTTGTGTAGCCCTTTGTAAACTTTAAGGACCATTATTAGAACAAATTTGAATCTACTCTACCTTAAGATTTCTCTATGTCTAATCATTTATATGATCCCAATAGTTCTCGAAAAGATTTTTAAGATATTTCCTATATATTTCTATGTAAAACTTCGACATCCTCTTGTTACCACACCCTATTCTCGGGGCTACATTGTAATGATATGAAAAAAAACTTGAATTTAGAGTATGCACAATGTAATGAACATTTCGCAAAAGTATTCGCTTTTCTTGTCCATGGTTATTCAGAAGAAATGTTTTGAAAGAGGACAATAAGAGTTCATGAATGCTTAATTCACTCCCCTTGAAAGACGGTCTGGCACATTATGTGAAAAAATACTCAAATGTACTTCACCCAAGGATGCTTTGTGATAGTTTGATTGAAACTGGCATGACCCTGTGTTATTGTTTTTTAGATGAAGGCGAAAATGAAAAAAAACAAAAAAAAAAAAAACATTCACAGTACAGGCGGAAAACGGACGTAGGAAACTTTTTTGATCAGGAAAGCTCACTTGAGTCCCATGGAGGCTTAAAAGTCTGCATTTATTTGATTTAATTGCAAAGAATATACTGGGAAAGGATTTAAATCAAATTAAATTTTTCTAAGGTTTAATTGATAATAATTATTATTTCATTATTATATGAAAGTATATTGTATCATGAAGTGGGGATGAAAGGAAAGAAAAAGGAGAGAGAGAGACAGACAGAGAGACACACAGAGAGAGATATGATATTTTAGCAAAACTGCCACAATTTTGAATACATTTTAGGGAGTTCATTAGCATACATAATGTTTATACATAATGCAATATTTTCTAGTTTTTTGGCCCCAATTAACGCACAGAAGGGATAATTAGAAAAAAAAATTTCATATCAATTTTTCAAAGGAAAATGTTTCTTGATTATAAAACTATTATAAGCTGACAACAATCACATCGTATTTGTACATGTATGTTTGCAGATCGTCATTATCACACTCTTTCCTGAAAGTATCTATTCTTTGGTATGTATGATCTTCCTTTGAGATTCTATTACTTGGTTATACAGATAAAGGTTCCCTAGAGATGTTGCTGGAATAACACCTGCGTCTTCTTTCCTAATTTTCTTCGTTTTCATTTTGTTGCTTACAAATTTAATCCATAGGTATATTACTGTTACGAAAATAAGTGTCTTGAAAATGTAAATAAGTACGGACGAGGTACTTGAAACCACAACACCTTCAAATAAAGCATTACCAATTGTATTAATTATGGTTTGTCTTACTATTACATGTATTCGTATTCAATTGATGGAAATAACAGGTAAAAGTTAAAAACGCTTGATATATATTATATATTAAAATGCATGGATCTTTCGAGACACAGATTTGTACAAAGTTATGTTTAATGACATATTCTATAACAAAAAAAGGATACCGGGATTGGTATATATCTTTTAAATCCTATTTTGGTTGTAAATAATGTGTATAAAAAAAATTCTAAAATACGAGGGTTGTCCAAAAAGTTCGTGGACAATGACGTTTTTGTTAAAATGAATGGTCCTATATGCATCTATAATATATATCAAAATATTTCTTATGAAAAACTAAGTCAGAATGATTTAATTTTCATCGATGAAACTTAATATTTTTGTAAAAATCGGGGTCTTTTAAGATTTGAGACTGTGCGCACAGAGCAGTCTGACGTTAAGCTAATTTCATTATAATATCAAATATTTGAATTTTGACTTGACACATGTTCACGGACACACACGACATTTCTTTTTTAAGGCGCAACACACACGTTCTAGCAATAATCTTGAAGTATACGTTATAATTTATTTGATTCTAAAATTCAAAACAATGCAAATAAATCTACGAGCGTCATCGATATAAACAGTTTGTATACACAAAATGCACAGCCCAGTCCGACGATGCGCTAGATTTATAACAACGTTATTAATAAAAATCTCCATTTTCAGTAAATAACATGACTGTGTTTTTAAAATCTTGTAGTGTCTTCAAATTTGTACACATGATTGAAAAATCGCATATAGCAATGTCTAATCAATACACTAAATATATTTCAGTAATTTTGAGTTGTTTTAACATATATTTTGTCACTTACGTCGTTTCAACCGTGTTACAACATATTCTTTGCGAAGCACAGTTAAGGTTAAAAAAGGGGGCGGAACCTAACCTTTACGAGAAAACTTAGGACTGACATTATACAAAATATGCACCCTACAACAATTCTTTAGAATACCACGACCTGAGGTTGTTTGCTATTTTAACCTTATGAAACCGTCAAACTGCATCAAAACTTACTACAGCATGCTGTTTTTAGTTAAATCCCACATAACAAGTTATAAACATGTCACTTATTGCAGTACAGTTGTCTATGTGACGTCATTTTGTAAAACGTGACGCAGTTTGTATGCATTGAGAGGCAGATCAAATAATATTTTCTCAACGGAAAATGTTTTATATAATTAAATAAAATATTATTTACAGATATTCTATAGGCCAATAACTTGGATTCAATGTCTTCTTCACGATTTTCTTAATATATTTTTTGTATGTTTCGTATTTAATTGACACTTCCGTGTATTTGTATGCAAGTACATCGGAGGGCAATGTCATGGTCTTAATAAAGCGGTCTAGTGCAAGGGCATGCACTCAGTGCTTTAACATATCAACTGTACAAGTATTAAGCTTGATGAAAAGTGCTGCTGATGAAATCTTTAAAATAATTTAACTATAACAATATTCCATGCCGTTGACCAGCAAAAATGTAGCATCCGGTCATCAAAATATCATTTAAACAATGAAATTGCAGAATCGAGATAGGATCAAAGCACTTTTCAGAAATTACAATGCATGTTGAAAATATTTATAAACTAAACTTAGAATTTTAACATGTTTATACCCTTGTACTAGTGATAGGTAACCTTCATACTACAAGTTAATGAGCTAAAATCACGTGACTGCCTAATCACGTGACAACTCTAAATATAAAGTGTAATTGTCTTCAATATGTAGTTATTAACCATGATGACAATTATTCGATATGAATTATGAAATTAAAAAATCGTCAAAACGATTCTGAAAAAAATTTTAATCACAAAATATTATCGATATTTCCATTGTGCACCTTAACTGTACTGCGTGATCGGACGCTGCCTCGTTCGGACGGCCGACGTCGCTTTTTCTGTCAAGTTTTGACACATATTTGTTAGGGTTTTTGTTTAGTATTCGCACTGTCTATATAGAAAGCGATACTTATTATATCATAAATGAATATAGCCTCTTTATTTGTGTTACATAATTTTTTAATTAATTTTTGACTTGTTTTATAAAGAAAATAATCATTTTAATCCGAACACTTTATATCAGAGTTTATGTAATGTTAATCTTTGTCCGTGTACGCAACCTACGATCTTTAAAGACTCCGATTTTTACAATAATACCGTATTACGTTCAATCAATAAAAATTAAGTCATTCTGACTTGTTTTTTTTCATTAGAAATATTTTGTTATACAACAGTTTATATAGAACCATTTATTTTCAGAAAACGTCATTGTCCATAAACTTTCTTGACAACCCTCGTATTACACAAATTTGTAAACTTTTTATAAAGTTAAAATTTCCACCTTTCTACAAAATTCTTATGTATCGTATATATTACATACACAATTTTTATAACTTAAAATTCCACTATTGTGAAACTTCGAATTAATTTTTTTTTCAGTGGTATATGTGGAGTTGCGGATAAAAGATGGGTGACCTCCAGTATTAAGGAGAGAATGGCAAAATCCATGTTTTGCAATGGGAAACCCGAATTATGTGTCCGATCAAAATGCAAAATAGGAGGTCACAATGGCATTACTTAACAAAGATTCGTTAAAGTCTCATTAAATTTCCTTCATTTGTATAGGAGGAACTGCAGATAAGAGATGGGTACGTAATGCGTAACAGGCAGACGAACAGACGGAAAGACGGACGGACATCACGATAACTATATACCCTGCCTCTTTTGAAGCGGGGGATATAAGAATTAAAGTATCGTAATCATCTATGTATGGTTAATGAAATGAATTGATTTTTTTAATTCTACTTTTATTCTCTGTCAACTATTACTGTGTTTTCATCGATATGTCTTTCTTGATAATCAGAATTCTTCAATGTAGTACTTATTACATGATAGGTATGGTCCAACTCTCCGGTATCAGTTAATTCATCATATATATTTGCGGCTTTTTCATTGATGCTAAATTGTCTTT
Source organism: Saccostrea cuccullata (assembly GCF_032062105.1). NCBI lineage: Eukaryota > Metazoa > Mollusca > Bivalvia > Ostreida > Ostreidae > Saccostrea > Saccostrea cuccullata. Next base: position 1,019 of record NW_026929596.1, on the reverse strand, counting down.
TTCCTTCTTTTCCTTGTCTTCTTCTTTTGTTGTTTACAATTCTAAACGCATAACATGTAACAGTCATAAATTAGGGGACGATAAGTAGCAGGACATTACATGTAACAGCCATATGCCTGGAACGGTAGGGAGCAGGACATTGCATGTAACAGTCATATGCCTGGAACGGTAGGGAGCAGGACATTGCATGTAACAATCATTAAACAGGGACGGTAGGGAGCAGGACATAACTATTCTTTTTGATTATGTCATTACACCTGAAGGATAATTATAACAACTTAGTATTTTTTATTCTTTGTTGTGCTTTTTCTTTCTTTTGAATAATTATGTAATTTTATCTCATACGTGTGGATGATACTACCCGTGGGATAAACCTTTGCTTTATCCACGGGTAGCTGCTTTATCAAAAGCACTTCTGTTTTGACAGGATCCTTCCACGTCGCTTCAAGATTTAAATTCGTCAAAACTTTGATTTGTAAAATTTTTGCCTTATTAAATGAATGATAATGAGCAAGAATTTTGTTTAAAGCAGGAAAAGGACTCGAGTACTTCGAATAACTGTCATGTTTTAACAAAGTATCCCTCTTGGTTACCGGACAAACGAATGTAACCCCCCTCCCCTCCCGAACGTAATTAGAGAAATGTAGGGCCTAGCAGTTAAATGTTAGTGCGAAATTCCTTTGACACTTTCAAAAATGCTTTCTCAAATAATATTATGTATGTCTTATAGCGATGAATGTGTAACTTACCACGATCTAGTTTGCAATGTACATGTACCTAGGCCTATATCACCGTTTGCACTTCCTAGTTCAAAGAAGGACATCAGAATAAAATTCATGATCCCTGGGTCCTTACAATTTTCAGTCAAATGTTAGTTTGAAATAAGCCGCCAAATAATTGTTACGCATGTTTAAAAGGCAAAGATAGCAAAAATCTGATATTTTCACATGATATTTTCACTTTTGTCATGTGAAAATCAACAGTGCGATGTCATCAATTTATGCGTCGTCAGTTTGAAT
>NW_026929595.1:0-3960 GCF_032062105.1 Saccostrea cuccullata | reverse complement strand
AAATGATATGAAAACACTCAAGAAGGTAAAAGGCTTCATATTGTTATCTGAATTAAAATCAAAATTGTAATCTGAACAAATAGTCTCCTTATTATGTTCCCCAAACGAAGTTGGGGAACATATTGTTTTTACTTTTTCTGAATTTTTTCTTTGTTCTCCGGTACTTTTTTGTCCGCGAGTGTTCTCGTAAACTACTCATCCGATCTAGGTGAAACCTTTTTAGGGTCACTAGGTATGTTATGTAGATGTGCGGAACGAAGGTCATTTTGCGCGCACGTGCGTGCAGTGCGCACAGTGTAACACGTGAAATGACCAATATAATAGATTTAGCCGTAACTTTTTAAATATTGGATGAAATGCTTTGAAACTCATAATATAAGGATATAATAGTAGTATAGACATGATGACATGGTCAAAATAGCAAGATCTCACGCGCATGCAGGTGCCTTCGCTGATTGGCTGAAACTAAAAGTCTAAATATCTATTTTGTTTTCTGACAAAATCCTTTGAAATTTTGAACATAGTCTTACATTATGAATATCTATAGCATGATATATAAGAATAATCATGAACGCACGCACATGCACGTGTGCTGCAATCTGATTGGCTAAAACTTTAAATGCCTACAACTTTCTTGGTTCTCAATAATACAGGGTGAAATTTCATATATGAATAGATATAATGATTGCCTACATTATACTACTATCAAAAGTAAATGCATGGACGTGCATGCACATGCGACCGCACACAATGTATTAAAAGGCAGTATACTTGAGTGTTAGATGTCATGCAGAATTAAGAACTTCTAAATGTCAAGACATGTAACATACTGAAGCATGCAGATCTTTTTACCCTTGACCTTGAAACTTAGGTCAAGGTCACTGGTAACCTGAATAAAATGTTGATATTAGCTATTTACCAAAATCACCTTGACCTATGAACTTGAAATCGACCTTAACCTTTGTCCTTGACCCAAGGGTAAAAAGAAACATGAAATACATGTACATGTATCTAGAAACACCTTTCAGAGTTTATTTCGGTTGGCAGGATAGAAGTTAAAGAGGTGGTGTTTTTTAATGACCTTGACCTTTCATCCAAATGTCACAATCAATCTTAAGTTCTTGGAATAAGATACAAGATTCAACTCCAACGTTAAATAGGTTAAGAATAGCAATAACCCCCCCCCACCCCCCACCCACCCACCCCACCCCACCCCACACAAACAAATCAAATTAATGGCAACGTAGAGAATCACTGTTAAACTCAAATAACACCTCGGACCCACATAAAATTTCAGGAAAACTGCAGAAAAGAGCTCGAGGAAAGTGTATTAAAATATTTAATTTGAGTTTCCAAAGTATATAGAAATTATTAATTTATACGGAAAAAATTACAAATCCTGTCATGTTTAAAATTAAAGTGACATGAATAAAGTTGGTATATAAGCCTTTTATAGCCTATATATTCAGGTTCGTTAATAGCATTCAATTCTACTGATTTGAAATAATATTTTCATACCAAGCATCCTTTGTTGAATTTACCTTTGAAATTTATTTGAATTTTTTTAGAATTACGCAATCCCCAGAAATAGCGATTTTCGGTATATTAAAAATCAATATACATGTACGCTCCTTCGTAAAATAATCAGATATTTGCATTCATGAAAAAAATATTAATAAGAAGGTGTTAAACAATATAGGTCACATTAGCTGACACGAATGTCTTTTTAAACATCTCTTGTAAAACCCAGAAAATAGCCCCCTATGCATTATCAAAAAAAATTCTGAACAGAAAGGAAAATCCCTTTTCCATGTATGGAACTACTATTGAATATAACCAACCCCGAGCCCGATATCTTAACACGGTAGTAGAAAATTAGAATTTTGCTGTTTTATTAATTTTTTGTCAATTTTCTCGGAAGCCAAATGATATGAAAACACTCAAGAAGGTGAAAAAGGTTCATATTGTTATTCGAATTAAAATCAAATTATTATGTTCCCAAACGAAGTTTGGGAACATATTATTTTTACTTTTTCTGAATTTTTTCTTTGTTCTCCGTACTTTTTTGTCCGCGAGTGTTCTCGTAAACTACTCATCCGATCTAGGTGAAACCTTTTTAGGGTCACTAGGTATGTTATGTAGATGTGCGGAACGAAGGTCATTTTGCGCGCACGTGCGTGCATGTGCGCGCACGTGTAACACGTGAAATGACCAATATAATAGATTTAGCCGTAACTTTTTAAATATTGGATGAAATGCTTTGAAACTCATAATATAAGGATATAATAGTAGTATAGACATGATGACATGGTCAAAATAGCAAGATCTCACGCGCATGCAGGTGCCCTTCGCTGCGATTGGCTGAAACTAAAAGTCTAAATATCTATTTTGTTTTCTGACAAAATCCTTTGAAATTTTGAACATAGTCTTACATTATGAAGATCTACAGCTTGATATATAAGAATAATCATGAACGCACGCACATGCACGTGTGCTGCAATCTGATTGGCTAAAACTTCAAATGCCTACAACTTTCTTGGTTCTCAATAATAAAGGGTGAAATTTCAAATATGAATAGATATAATGATTGCCTACATTATACTACTATCAAAAGTAAATGCATGGACGTGCATGCACATGCGACCGCACACAATGTATTAAAAGACAGTATACTTGAGTGTTTGATGTTCATGCAGAATTAAGAACTTCTAAATGTCAAGACATGTAACATACTGAAGCATGCAGATCTTTTTACCCTTGACCTTGAAACTTAGGTCAAGGTCACCGGTAACCTGAATAAAATGCTGATATTAGCTATTTACCAAAATCACCTTGACCTATGAACTTGAAATCGACCTTAACCTTTGTCCTTGACCCAAGGGTAAAAAGAAACATGACGTACATGTACATGTATCTAGAAACACCTTTCAGAGTTTATTTCGATTGACAGGTTAGAAGCTAAAGAGGTGGTGGTTTTTAATGACCTTGACCTTTCATCCAAATGTCACAATCAATCTTAAGTTCTTGGAATAAGATACAAGATTCAACTCCAACGTTAAATAGGTTAAGAATAAAAATAACCCCCCCACCACCCCACCACCCACACACAAACACACACACACAAATCAAATTAATGGCAACGTAGAGAATCACTGTTAAACTCAAATAACACCTTGGACCCACATAAAATTTCAGGAAAACTGCAGAAAAGAGCTCGAGAAAAGTTTTAAAATATTTCATTTGAGTTTAAAAAGTATATAGAAATTATTAATTTATACAGAAAAAATTACAAATCCTGTCGTGTTTAAAATTAAAGTGCAGATGACCAAAGTTGGCATATAAGCCTTTTATAGCCTATTTATTCAGATGTCGTTAATAGCATTCAATTCTACTGATTTGAAATAATATTTTAATACCAAGATCGTTTGTTTAATTTACCTTTGAAATTTATTTGAATTTTTTTTAGAATTACGCAATCCCCAGAAATAGCGATTTTCGGTATATTAAAAATCAATATACATGTACGCTCCTTCGTAAAATAATAAGATATTTGCATTCATGAAAAAAATATTAATAAGAAGGTGTTAAACAATATTGGTCACATTAGCTGACACGAATGTCTTTTTAAACATCTCTTGTAAAACCCAGAGAGTAGCCCCCTATGCATTGGAAAAAATGAATAGTTCCGGTCAAAAAACCTTTATATATTTATTTACAAAGTATATAAAATTTACCAGGCACAGGTATCAGAGTTGTCAAAATGGCCTGAGAGGAAATATTAAAAAAATTCTGAACAGAAAGGAAAATCCCTTTTCCATGTATGGAACTACTATTGAATATAACCAACCCCGAGCCCGATCTTAAAAACACGGTAGTAGAAAATTAGAATTTTGCTGTTTTATTAATTGTTTTGCTTTTAACTTCTTTTCTTGAAGCCAAATGATATGAAAACACTCAAGA
>NW_026929594.1:20000-39749 GCF_032062105.1 Saccostrea cuccullata | reverse complement strand
AGAAAATGTGATTTCGTCTTACTTTAAGCTCATAATCTAGTATCATTGAGGATCTAGTATCATTGCGTTTCTTGCCACACCTAAAATTCAAGCTATCTAAAATATATTTATGGTATAGTAGATTTATGGAAAGAAATATTCAGTACGCCGCACTTAAACTTTTCAGCTTATTTCTCCATGATATTAAAAATAACAATAATTTCAATTTAAGCAGTTTCAAGTAGATCAATGGATAATTAAATGCTCATCCATTAACAATACTGTGTGGGAATATGTTTTTAGAGAAGTATAATCTTAGATGTATTGTACCACAAAATATGACCATCAAATATACCTATGAATTTTTAAATACATCTTAACATCTTTATTACAATGAAACTTGTCTTATCCGACATGCACGAGGAACAGATTACAAACATATTTGTCGGAATAAACAAGGTGTAGTATTGCAGCTTGTAAAGATCATTGAGATAAGTATAAATGATCTTGATGTATTATATGTGTCTTGCCGTTGGGTGGAATGCAACTTAATTAAATCGGAACCATCTTGATGTATTATATGTCTCAGGATGCCATGTCAAATCACCTGTGTATGAGAAATGAGAAGAAAAATTAATATTCCAAATTGACTATTAAGAAAACAATCTTATGTTAACAATTAACCAAACGTGAGTCAGAGTCAAGGAATATTTAGAGACACATTTTATGAGATATAAACTTTTATAAAATCTTATCATTGCTGATTATTATTTACTTCCCCTTAAGAAAAAAAATAGACAAACAGTTTTATTCAAATCATTGCCTAGTATATTATATCTTAGATAAAATATTCCATTTTTTGTCAACTCTATATACGAATATTTCGCCCTAGATTTACTTTATTCATGTATAAATACCATTCATGATCGTGCGCAATTTGCAAGCAATCAAAGATATTTAAATAATGCAGAAAAAGGGTACTTTGTAATTTCTATTAAATACAATTACTCATAAAGTCAGGTATCTTCACATTACAGAAAGGAAGCAGGTGAGATGGTTCTGTTTTCATGTTTTTGTATAAAAGCATAGACTAGATTGTTTTCATGTTGAGAATCACTAATATTATTTCAATTTGAACTCCGGAGAATTAGGGAATAAAAAACACATTACGCTTTTTTGTGACAATAAAACTTTTCTTTCAATGAGCATGTTTATTTTATAATTAATGAATCCCAGATGAAAATTCACCTATACGTTGTAAATGAATTGTGAGCTATCGAGAAATACCAGACATTTTGTTTTTGTAGTGAACTCTTTCTCCCTTCTCCAATCTATCTCATTCCTCGAAAAAAGAATTACCGTAGATGTATTAAAACGGACATGTGTATGTGGTTTTCAGTCTTCTATTTTTTTTTATTTGTTTTCATACTACCGTACTAAAGATTCATTTCTTCCTTAAGCTATCTCCTACAGCTTGGGACGTTATCTGCCGAAATTACTCAGCTAGGTTAGAAATGTCCACACCTCTTAAAATATTATTACAAAAACTGTATTAAATATGCAAATATTATTTCAATTAACACGAGGTTTAATTTAATAGCATATGTATTCATGGAATCCTTACTGAATTTGAACAATGCAATTTCAATTACATCAACTATTTATCACCTGGCGTATTTAAAATTAGAAGAGAACGGTTATGAGGATCGCAAACGTTCAACGATATACGGATAATTGTTCACCATAAAATTGATAGTTGTTTAATTTAAAAAAAAATCCTGAACGCGAAGACTGTTGAGAGCAACATCTGCACGCCCGAGAATTATATAAAATTTAGTAGTCTTTTGCTAATCCTTGTTCCTTAACATTGTCTACTTTAAAAAAAAATGGAAATCTACGGAAAAAACTTCGGAATACAACTGGCTTCCACCATCTTCTGAATAATAGGAACAATAGCTACATTTATCTAATTTAAACGGATATTATTGAACGTTATCGATGGGTTGTCCTTGTGATTATAGATTGTTTATGCATATGCAGAACTACTGCTTTATATTAGGCCTATTTGTTTTCAGTTTAACTGTAAAGACTTTAAAATATTTATAAATGCATTAGAAAATATGACTCAAGTTTAGTAAGATCATGCTTATCTAATTTTGATTTTTATATTTACAAGCTTCAATAATTGCTTTATCTCTATTTCAAGTACAGAGAAATGGCGTGTCAAACTACTATATGACGTCATCTCAGTCAGTTCAGCGAGATCAAGGTGGCTTTAATTCTACATTCAAATTGTGTTATAATACAAAGATAAGGAACACATTCATTTATGTTTAGAATATTTATGATAATTATTTTTGTAAGAGTGTAGGAAAGAAAACAAAAGTTCATCTGTACAGTTTTACCGTGACGTCATAATCAATTTCCTTAGGCAATGCATAAACTTATTTATCTATATTGGAGTCCGTAACCTAGCTGCGAATAGAAAAAAGTACTTTTTACAACTTTTCCGGAAGAATCTTGATATTAATAATAAATTAAGTTTCTTCATTCTCAAATGTTTCGGATATTAATAGCTTCACGTTGAAAATCATTTTACATGAATAGAATAAATCATTTATATATACCTCTTGTTGAAAAAAAATTAATATAGTAGATTTTAGCTTGTAAATGATACATTTTGAAAAAAAATACTTTACTAATCTGTCGATAGAAAAGCATGCCTCCATTTAAGCATAGATTCGTGGCTCCGTTTTAAGACCCCTTTTACTTCATCTAGTTAACTGAAATCTTTATTATTATGCATCTAACCTATAATTTGTTATCTTTGTGGTACACTACTTGCACATATTTACACTGAAAATAGATCTTTAGTTTTGCTTAAGGTATAAAAAAAGCCCTCTAGTGGATGTTAATTCCGGAATGCTGTGCCTGTCAGAGTTTGATTTTTATTGTGTTTTATTAATGGAGTTTGATGAAGAGACTTACTTTTACAATCGACGACTGACTTTTACAATTTATACATAGACCAACTCCATTACTTAAAATGTAGAAGTCAGTCGTCGAATGTAAATGTAAGTCTCTTCATAAAACCCCAATATTAGGAGTAGGTGCGGCATTTCATTGATCGATTAAAAACACATAATATGGCTCCTGTTTTATTAGTGTCTGTTAACTCCATTACATTAATAGTAATTCTAGTATATTCTATATCACAGACTCGATTTCATTAATAGAATCTTTAAATTCTATTACTTAAATAGGAACTCTATCACATTAACAATATCTCTATTACATAAAAATAAATTCTATTTCATTAACAGAAACTCCATTACATTATCAGAAACTCTAAATTCTATAAAATTAACAGAGACTTTATTACATGAACAGGGACACTATTACGTAAACAGACACTTTGTTACATTAACAGAAACTCTTTTACATTAAAAAGAACTCTATCAAATTGTCTAACTTGTGTTAACTTGCGTTTTCTAGTACAATCCCATAGTTTCATTATCTTCGAAACTTCTTTAAAAAGATCAATAAGGTAGTTTTGGAGTTGCTCTTCCTTTCCTGTCTTGCTTTCTTAGAAATTGATAGCTTTAATAGTTCCTAATTTTAGTTTCGAAAGGGGATAGCGTTTTATCATTAGTCGCTTTATTGTTTTCGTATGACGACTATTTTTTTTTATATTCCGATTTCTTTTTCTCTTGCATAGGTGTAAACCTGAGTGTGAAGTTTTCGGAAATTAAAGCATATTTTTAAACCGAATGATGGTAGTAAATCTTAATTTTCTGAGAATAAATAGATTGTATTGAACATTTGTATATCTTTAAATTAGTAAGCTTATTTTTTATATAATATATTTTATATAACTATATTTCAGATTCAACGCTTATTTTGTCATTTAAAGGATATATAAGATAAAAGGCATTTCTTTTGAATTGAGACATCAGATATACATATATAAAGCCCATGTCTCTTATGTAAGAACGTATAAACACATTCCTAATACTAAGATATGTACAGCAAAATTAAAAGTGCATCGTTTAGATTTTTTCACCCTATACATTTTACAATTGCCAATAATATCATATTTTAAATATTTATGCAGACAACACATCAACAAATCACACAAAATACACTAACCTGGTCCGTATATCGAAGGTCACCTTGTTGTCTATCATATAACACCATCACAAGTCTGTTACCCTGGTCCGTAGATCGAAGGTCACCTTGTTGTCTATCATATAACACCATCACAAGTCTGTTACCCTGGTCCGTAGATCGAAGGTCACATTGTTGTCTATCATATAACACCATCACAAGTCTCTTACCCTGGTCCGTAGATCGAAGGTCACCTTGTTGTCTATCATATAACACCATCACAAGTCTGTTACCCTGGTCCGTAGATCGAAGGTCACCTTGTTGTCTATCATATAACACCATCACAAGTCTGTTACCCTGGTCCGTAGATCGAAGGTCACCTTGTTGTCTATCATATAACACCATCACAAGTCTCTTACCCTGGTCCGTATATCGAAGGTCACCTTGTTGTCTATCATATAACAGCATCACAAGTCTGTTACCCTGGTCCGTATATCGAAGGTCACATTGTTGTCTATCATATAACACCATCACAAGTCTGTTACCCTGGTCCGTAGATCGAAGGTCACCTTGTTGTCTATCATATAACAGCATCACAAGTCTGTTCCCGTGGTCCGTTGTTAGATGGGAACTTGTTGTCTATCATATTACACCATCACAAGTCTGTTACCCTGGTCCGTAGATCGAAGGTCACCTTGTTGTCTATCATATAACACCATCACAAGTCTGTTACCCTGGTCCGTAGATCGAAGGTCACCTTGTTGTCTATCATATAACACCATCACAAGTCTGTTACCCTGGTCCGTATATTGACGGTCACCTTGTTGTCTATCATATAACACCATCACAAGTCTGTTACCCTGGTCCGTAGATCGAAGGTCACCTTGTTGTCTATCATATAACACCATCACAAGTCTGTTACCCTGGTCCGTATATCGAAGGTCACCTTGTTGTCTATCATATAACACCATCACAAGTCTGCTACCCTGGTCCGTAGATCGAAGGTCACCTTGTTGTCTATCATATAACACCATCACAAGTCTGTTACCCTGGTCCGTAGATCGAAGGTCACATTGTTGTCTATCATATAACACCATCACAAGTCTGCTACCCTGGTCCGTAGATCGAAGGTCACCTTGTTGTCTATCATATAACACCATCACAAGTCTCTTACCCTGGTCCGTAGATCGAAGGTCACCTTGTTGTCTATCATATAACACCATCACAAGTCTGTTACCCTGGTCCGTAGATCGAAGGTCACCTTGTTGTCTATCATATAACACCATCACAAGTCTGTTACCCTGGTCCGTAGATCGAAGGTCACCTTGTTGTCTATCATATAACAGCATCACAAGTCTGTTACCCTGGTCCGTAGATCGAAGGTCACCTTGTTGTCTATCATATAACAGCATCACAAGTCTGTTACCCTGGTCCGTAGATCGAAGGTCACCTTGTTGTCTATCATATAACACCATCACAAGTCTGCTACCCTGGTCCGTAGATCGAAGGTCACCTTGTTGTCTATCATATAACACCATCACAAGTCTGTTACCCTGGTCCGTAGATCGAAGGTCACATTGTTGTCTATCATATAACAGCATCACAAGTCTGTTACCCTGGTCCGTAGATCGAAGGTCACCTTGTTGTCTATCATATAACAGCATCACAAGTCTGTTACCCTGGTCCGTAGATCGAAGGTCACCTTGTTGTCTATCATATAACATCATCACAAGTCTGTTACCCTGGTCCGTAGATCGAAGGTCACCTTGTTGTCTATCATATAACACCATCACAAGTCTGTTACCCTGGTCCGTAGATCGAAGGTCACCTTGTTGTCTATCATATAACATCATCACAAGTCTCTTACCCTGGTCCGTAGATCGAAGGTCACCTTGTTGTCTATCATATAACATCATCACAAGTCTCTTACCCTGGTCCGTAGATCGAAGGTCACCTTGTTGTCTATCATATAACATCATCACAAGTCTGTTACCCTGGTCCGTAGATCGAAGGTCACCTTGTTGTCTATCATATAACATCATCACAAGTCTGTTACCCTGGTCCGTAGATCGAAGGTCACCTTGTTGTCTATCATATAACACCATCACAAGTCTGTTACCCTGGTCCGTAGATCGAAGGTCACCTTGTTGTCTATCATATAACATCATCACAAGTCTGTTACCCTGGTCCGTAGATCGAAGGTCACCTTGTTGTCTATCATATAACATCATCACAAGTCTGTTACCCTGGTCCGTAGATCGAAGGTCACTTGTTGTCTATCATATAACACCATCACAAGTCTGTTACCCTGGTCCGTAGATCGAAGGTCACCTTGTTGTCTATCATATAACACCATCACAAGTCTGTTACCCTGGTCCGTAGATCGAAGGTCACCTTGTTGTCTATCATATAACATCATCACAAGTCTCTTACCCTGGTCCGTAGATCGAAGGTCACCTTGTTGTCTATCATATAACACCATCACAAGTCTGTTACCCTGGTCCGTAGATCGAAGGTCACCTTGTTGTCTATCATATAACAGCATCACAAGTCTGTTACCCTGGTCCGTAGATCGAAGGTCACCTTGTTGTCTATCATATAACATCATCACAAGTCTGTTACCGTGGTCCGTAGATCGAAGGTCACTTGTTGTCTATCATATAACACCATCACAAGTCTGTTACCCTGGTCCGTAGATCGAAGGTCACCTTGTTGTCTATCATATAACACCATCACAAGTCTGTTACCCTGGTCCGTAGATCGAAGGTCACCTTGTTGTCTATCATATAACACCATCACAAGTCTGTTACCCTGGTCCGTAGATCGAAGGTCACTTGTTGTCTATCATATAACACCATCACAAGTCTCTTACCCTGGTCCGTAGATCGAAGGTCACCTTGTTGTCTATCATATAACACCATCACAAGTCTGTTACCCTGGTCCGTAGATCGAAGGTCACCTTGTTGTCTATCATATAACACCATCACAAGTCTGCTACCCTGGTCCGTAGATCGAAGGTCACCTTGTTGTCTATCATATAACACCATCACAAGTCTGTTACCCTGGTCCGTAGATCGAAGGTCACATTGTTGTCTATCATATAACACCATCACAAGTCTGCTACCCTGGTCCGTAGATCGAAGGTCACCTTGTTGTCTATCATATAACACCATCACAAGTCTGTTACCCTGGTCCGTAGATCGAAGGTCACATTGTTGTCTATCATATAACATCATCACAAGTCTGTTACCCTGGTCCGTAGATCGAAGGTCACCTTGTTGTCTATCATATAACACCATCACAAGTCTGCTACCCTGGTCCGTAGATCGAAGGTCACCTTGTTGTCTATCATATAACACCATCACAAGTCTGTTACCCTGGTCCGTAGATCGAAGGTCACCTTGTTGTCTATCATATAACACCATCACAAGTCTGCTACCCTGGTCCGTAGATCGAAGGTCACCTTGTTGTCTATCATATAACACCATCACAAGTCTGTTACCCTGGTCCGTAGATCGAAGGTCACATTGTTGTCTATCATATAACAACATCACAAGTCTGTTACCCTGGTCCGTAGATCGAAGGTCACCTTGTTGTCTATCATATAACACCATCACAAGTCTGTTACCCTGGTCCGTAGATCGAAGGTCACCTTGTTGTCTATCATATAACACCATCACAAGTCTGTTACCCTGGTCCGTAGATCGAAGGTCACCTTGTTGTCTATCATATAACACCATCACAAGTCTGTTACCCTGGTCCGTAGATCGAAGGTCACCTTGTTGTCTATCATATAACACCATCACAAGTCTGTTACCCTGGTCCGTAGATCGAAGGTCACTTGTTGTCTATCATATAACACCATCACAAGTCTCTTACCCTGGTCCGTAGATCGAAGGTCACCTTGTTGTCTATCATATAACACCATCACAAGTCTGTTACCCTGGTCCGTAGATCGAAGGTCACCTTGTTGTCTATCATATAACACCATCACAAGTCTGTTACCCTGGTCCGTAGATCGAAGGTCACTTGTTGTCTATCATATAACACCATCACAAGTCTGTTACCCTGGTCCGTAGATCGAAGGTCACCTTGTTGTCTATCATATAACACCATCACAAGTCTGTTACCCTGGTCCGTAGATCGAAGGTCACCTTGTTGTCTATCATATAACATCATCACAAGTCTGCTACCCTGGTCCGTAGATCGAAGGTCACCTTGTTGTCTATCATATAACACCATCACAAGTCTGTTACCCTGGTCCGTAGATCGAAGGTCACCTTGTTGTCTATCATATAACACCATCACAAGTCTGTTACCCTGGTCCGTAGATCGAAGGTCACCTTGTTGTCTATCATATAACACCATCACAAGTCTGTTACCCTGGTCCGTAGATCGAAGGTCACCTTGTTGTCTATCATATAACACCATCACAAGTCTGTTACCCTGGTCCGTAGATCGAAGGTCACTGTTGGGCGGCAACAGGAACTCTTTTGTGTGCAGTGTATACGGATTCCTTAAAAGTAGACCTCTACCATGTAATTTCCTGTCAGTAGAATTTCACTGACTTTGCCATTATTTTAATAACATACTGGCAGTTAATTTAAGATTATACATAAAATTATGCGTCATTGACATTATCTTGTACATGAAAGATTCCTCTAGGTTCCTTGCCATACCAGAGAGATAATCTGACCACGCCTCCAGGATTCGCCATTAAATCTTCGTCCTTTCCGGGAGCGGGGATGGGCGCATGGGACCTTTGTTACGAAGTTCACGATCGTCGGTGTTTATTAAGGACTTATTCACACTGTAGACAAGAAAGATGATTTTTATTCATGGCAGGTAAAATTATATAGAGAATCAAATAAAATGAAAACAAAATGAAGTTGCATATTTTAGTTACATATTTCTAGTTCCCTGTCGGTGAAACAAGATGGACTAAAGGTTTCCACTGCTTTCGTTCCTCTCTGTCTGCCTGATTATCTATCCTACTAGCTTTTGTGTATGTTGCTTGACCTTGATTAGTTATAGATAAATTTTTATTTTGATCCACTTCAATAATTTCTGATAAACTTTTCAGTTCTGAAGGGAACCGAATTGCACTTGCCGGTAGGGGACTGATATTGCTAATGCAACACTCTCACAACGCTTTATTTTTCAGATTCTTTTAATCCCTAAATATTCATTACCTTAAAGTAATTTTGATCGATATGGATCTAATTGTCTTCAAGAATAAAATATTTAACATATTCTGAACTAAAATTCATTCTTAACCTTATAATCTTATTGTTTTCAAAGGTAAATAAACAAGGGACCGATGGAACCTACAACATAGATGCAGAAGATCCGGCCTGTAGCAACTAGTTACGATTCGTTAATTCTCCCGCCAAATATCAACAAGAAAATGTCGTTCCTATCACGTGCGAGAGCATCATCTTCTATATGACGTCGCGTGACGTAGAGCCTGGTTCAGAGCTTCTGGTCTAGTATGGGGATGGATATGGGAGGTTTTTAGGCGTAAACCGCATACATCCGGGTAATTATAAACAACACGTTTTATGGTTAATTGTTTACGTCCGAATATTTAAACCATCTGCTTAATCACATCTCACATAACTTGACCATATACAATGTGGTCATTAAAACATTTTTATGCCCCCGTGAAGGAAGTTTTGGGGGTTTATAGTTTTTGTCCTGTCCGTCCCTCTGTCTGTCTGTCTGTCTGACTGTCTCTCTCCCTCTCTCTCTCTCTCTTTGTGTGTCTCTCTGTCTGTTTGTCTGTGTGTACGCAAAAACTTTAATACTGCCCATAGCTTTTGATTTAGTGGAGCTAATGTGTATTCTTTGTGACAAGACCTTTCTTACACTACTGGACGAAAAAAGTGCTGAGAATCCCAAATTTTACTGATAAAGTTTGATAATTACTGATACTGTGCTGTTGTTGCTGATAAATACTGATATTTACTGTTATTATTACTGTTGTTGCTGATATTTTTTGTTGTTTCTGATAAATACTGATAATTACTGTTGACTTTTACTGTTGAGTCTGATAAATACTGATAAATACTGTTTAGGTACTGTCGTTGCTGAGAATTGCTGATAATTACTGTTGAGGTACTGTCGATGCTGAGATTTACTGATAATTACTCTGGTCATTGTTTTTAACCTGGTAATTGGTTTAAAATAAAACAGCGGACTATAAAAACCTTTAATTATTACTTTCTTTTACTTGGATTATCAGGACGAAATTTTCATATTTCTTTAAATATTCTGCTTGTGACAAAATTACATGACTGTATGTATCTATGCTGATCTCAATTTCTACTATTACCTTTGTGAAAATTTTGACAATAATCAAATGAAATATTGATAGAATGAATATATAGAAATAGAATTAATAATAAAAAATTAACTGAAGAAAAAAAATGGCATTTTACTTTTGCATAAGATATTCTTGAAAAATAAACTGTAAATAAAAAGAAAAGTATGCTATCTTAAAAAAGATCCATCACTAGGTCAACTGGTCGAGTTTGGACAACATTTTGTTTTTTAAGGCCTTTTTTTCTCGAAAACAATAATATTTATCTTGTTAAATGTTCAGTTTTCTGGTCTCTTTTTGTCGAAATATTTGAAAATTTGCTCGAAAATTAGAAATTTTATCCCTTTTAAAAAGTAACTAAGAGGTGAAATCAGGTTTGAATATGTTCAATCTGTGGGCTCTGATTTTAATTAATAATTTATTTATTTATTCATTTATTTTAATGTTATGTAGACGTTTGTAGATCGTCCAAGAATTAAACTCCTCCACATGTACATATGTACAAGCACACACTGTATGCATGTGCAACCGGCAAATGGGGCGAGCTGATTAAAAATTAGTGGTTAAGAATCCCTAGTGCAAAGGTTCATGTGTTTAGTTTGTCTCTTAAAATTTAAATACAAAATCATTTTTTATTTAATCAGTTTTGAAATCTCGTTAATTTTTTTTATTTGATTTTATGGAATGGGAAATAAGAACTGAAATGAGACTTAATTTAATATGTTACTATTGGTATATGATCAAATTGATCGATTTTAATTTTGCATGGTAAAAAGTTGAAAGGAAAACATTTTTAATTGATTTCAATTGATCAGAAATCGGTGATCGACCTGTGATTTTACTGTATTGTGTACATGTCTTCAGCCCCGGGGTAGAACGGCCGGGGGTACAACTTGTATATTCCATGCAAATTGTAGTGGTCAGCGTAACAATGGGCACTAATTACCTATTGTTCTTCGTCTGCGGCTACTGGTGTTATCAATAAACAAACTACCTACACTGTACATGTACTCGCTACTTTGGAACAATCTTAAAGTTTATGGTCGCACGAAAAAAAAATCCGTAATATTGAATTTGATGACGAATAAAATTGATAGACAAAATATTTAGAATAGAACACTTTGGTACTATAATAAAAAAAAAGATATATACATGTATATCATGTACGTTGTACAGACTTATTTTAATTATTAATTCAATTCTCAAAGATCTATCTTTCTTCATTTTTTTTCCATTACGCATATTTCTTCAATGAATCAATCAATCATTTATTTGAATCTTTTTACCATTTTACATTAGTATACATAGACCATAAAAACATATAAAATGTAGGTGATTTTATACATAACATTAGGCATGCGTGAATAAAAAACTAAACAAAATTTTTTTGTAGGATGCTATAAATGCGAAGTAAGGGAATTTAGGCTGGGGAGTAACTATACCTTGTTTATCAGATAAAAGAATATCCTGGGGGAGGTGGTCACATGTATTTTCAATTCTGAATCTCTGCTAACGATGGTTTGGGACCGGTAAATACGTAGACGAGAAATTGACTTCAATATTTAATTTTAAAAAAAGTGTGCAAAATATACAAACATATAGATATAAAGAGAAAGATTGTTTAGTGAAGCACTTTTTTGAAATAATATTAGAATTAATTGTACACAATTTAGATGCAGGGAAACTCCACTTCGCTATATCCGAGAAAAATAAAACCTTAAATGTATGGATTTTGGATGTCAGAAACATAACGTTGTGTATCGCACTCATGAAATGTTATAATTACTTCAGCTCTGAATTTTGTATGGTTCATTGCAATTTATTTTTTTAAAAAAAATTTTATTCTTGCATAATTATAAAAAATTCGATAAGTATAATATCATAACTTACATGACTTTTAAAACACACAACTAAAGAACAGACCTTGCCCTATCGGCTATCACTTAATTGCAAACAGTGTTTCACCCCCTCCTTTTTGTGCTACAATCAAGTAAAATCATATAAATAAACACCAAGTCTGTAGTGTTCGTTTATACAAAGGTCTAGGACAAAAATGGAATTAAAAAAAAAATTATAATCTCTGCACAAAATTCTAATTTTACAAAAACGCAAGCCGTAACGATATCCCTATGGCAGAATGTACTAATAATTGACCCGATTCTAAAACGAAAGTAGAACGTTTACACGTGGTTGACATGTATGTTCCAGAACAACAAGCACAAAGTGTGCATTAATGGAAAAAGTTAATTCAAGTTATGATTTATTTTATTTTGTTTTTTAACTGACTGATCGCATATAACATGTTTAAGGAGTGGCGCATAATATTAGAAGCCATATGCCCATAGTCTTAAAACTGTATACAATGAAAAAAGAATTAGCCTAAAGAAAGAGATGTATATATTTCATTGACTGAAAATCACACTGCATAAAATTTATGTCATGTAGTGTACAATACTAAAGCCTTATCAAATAATTTAAAAGAGAGAGAGAGAGAGAGAGAGAGAGAAAGCTAGAAAGCGACATAATGATATAAAATTCGCATGGAGGACATCGGAGAACTAGAGCACGCTGTCTACATAATATATATAAAAAAATAATTAAAGATGTTTCAATTTAATTATTTAACCCTGTCACATTTTTCTATAAAATAAAAAAGTGTACGCTTAAGACTAGATTTTATGACAAATATTTAATACTGTCTTGTTAAAATGAGAGCTTAATTTAAAAGTAAATGGAAAGGGGGGGGGTGTTTTCAACTTAATGTGCTCATGCAGACACGTAGCATCGTTTTTGAAAGGGGGGGGGGTTGTGGTCGACTTTTTTCAAGGCCAACTTCCTTTCATTTCCGATTTTTTTCCCATATTTCCTTGCTATAGATATACTGTGGTAAAAAGTGGGGGGGGGGCAACCATCTTTTCCACTGACATTTTCTATAGTGAAGGTAATGTTGGGGAAAAAAGTGGGGGGGGGGGCAGCCCCCCCTGCCCCCCCCCCCCCCCCGGTTGCTACCTGCCTGTCATGCATTTTCAGTTCTCCACACGGTAAAATAAATTGATATTTACAAACATTGACTGTATTGAAGTATTAAAGATACCCACAAAAAGCTTTTGATGACAGTACATATACATGTGAGAAAAAATTTGAGATGAGATTTTTTTTTAACCTTTATGAACAAATATTAAACTTAAAAAAAAAGAACTTGGGAAAAAAAACCACTGCAAATACAATATGAACATTTATGAAAGCTTATGTTAACATTATGGTCTAAAAATAATTATAATGAAATTAATAGCTGAAAACTGAAAACAAATTAATAAAACGTGACTTATTTATTTAGAATAATTTGTTTTGTAATTGACTGTAATGAATTTGTTAAAATACTTAAAAAAAAAACAAGAAATAATCATTTCTCAGGCTATTTTAATCCATTCCCAGGTTAGAAACATTGACCACAGTAATTATCAGTAAATCTCAGCATCGACAGTACCTCAACAGTAATTATCAGTAATTCTCAGCAGCGACAGTACCTCAACAGTATTTATCAGCATTTATCAGACTCCACAGTAAAAGACGACAGTAATTATCAGTATTTATCAGCAACAGCTAAAATTATCAGCAACAACAGTAAAAATAACAGTAAATATCAGTAATTATCAGCAACAACAGCACCGTATCAGTAATTATCAAACATTATCAGTAAAATTTGGGATTCTCAGCACTTTTTTCGTCCAGTAGTGTTAGGGTACTACATATCTTGACAGTTTGACCTTGATCTAGGAGTTTAACCCAGTTTTACACAAAAATTCCGAACGTTTAGTTTGGTCATATCATTTGAATAGTGGATCCTAGTGTTGTTATAATTTATATATAATTCACACATATATTTTTGTTAAGAGACCTTTCATTGGATACTAACAATTTTGACCTTGGGGATTTTAGTACTTGTGAAAAAACTTTAACCTTGGCCATAACTTTTGAACGATAAGGCTTAGGGCTTTCATATTTCAACTAATTAATCCTTGTGACAAGACCTTTCATTTGATTTTAAAATCCTTGACCCTTTGACCTTGACCTTGGAGTTTGACACATTATTACACAAAAAATCCAAAGTTTTACTTCGGCCCTAATTTTTAAATGGTCGATACTAGGAATATCATATTTTAGATATCAATTCTTTGTGACAATAGCATTTTATTGAATCCAACTATTTAGACCTTTTGACCTTAGACATTACGTATTTACAAGAATACTTTAACTTTGGCCATAATTTTTGAATTGTAAGGTTTAGGTCTTTTAAACTTCGCTGATGTAGTCATTGTGAGAAAACCTTTCATTGGATATCAACACTTTTAACACTTTGACTTTGACCTGGTTTTTGACCTACTTTTTACAAAGAAATCGGAGTTTGTCCAACCATTAAAAACGCTAAACTTAGTCGTAACCTTTGAACAGGTGATGCAAGGGTTTTTTTTTATGTCAGATTTGTATTTTATGGAAAAGCCTCGCTTTAGGCACCGACGTATTTGATCTGCATTTGAGAAAGCTTAACCTTCGCTATGGCGGCATCAGTGTTTCACAAACCCATCTTGTTATTACATGCTGTCGTTTCTTAGGAGGTTTTAAGTCGTAAACCCAATACACCTGGGTATATATGTAAACAATTTACTCATAACATGCCTTCATTTTTATCACATACGTACAATACCAAAAAGGATATTTTTGTCAAATTTCTCTAATCTGTATTTGATAAAAAAATTGCTACTCTTTCATAAAAAAATATGTACATCATATTTAAATAAACTTCAAATAAAAAAGTGCACATTAATTCTGGAAAATATATTTCTGCAGTGTATCAAAATTGTTAATTTCTAATTTCATCCATAAACATTATGTTCATTTGTTATTCAAATTGAAATAAAGTTTGGCCTAGGTTTGCTAATGCTTGTTAGAAAATATTCTATTGGTACATTTACCACGACGCAAAAAAGAGAAAGCAGTCTCTTCAAATGTCTGTTCAATTTGGGTGCCTTAGATCAAATTTTATAATTTTTTTCGAGCATGTAGGATGTAAAGCAACAACTCGTCTTGTATCGGTGGTGTTTAAAATTTGAAGATGATATGATTTTTTTATTGTCCTTTTCTGCAGAAGTTGATCTCAACGGTTCATTTGCATTTCGTGCCAATGTTTTGACATTTAACGACAATGAAAGACTCATTTTTGGTAAATGGACACCAATTACGTATCAGAACTGAAATCCTAACGACGAGGGCGAGACAGCAGTTGATCCAATCTTTGGCCTCCTTTTGACTTATCATAACGACGGCAGGTGGCGCTTGGTGACTGATAGAAACTGCACGTAATATACAGGAGACAGCGGATTAAAACTTCCCTTTATTTGTGAGGATTTTCCATTTTATTTGGAGCCAGAAAAGTGTTCTGTAAATTAATGTTTTATTTTCTTTAAATTAAAATAAACATTTGCAACCTTTATCTTTTTTGTATATAATTTCATTAAATATGGTGTAAAGAGTTCTATGTTAAAGTTAAAGTTAAATGAAATTTTCTTAAGTTTACTTCGGGTTGATTATTCATCTCCTCGGAAGAGATCTAGATTTATCCTCGGATCGCATATTCGACACCTCGAAAGACATCTAGATTTATCCTCGGATCGTATATTCGTCTCCTCGGAAGACATGTAGATTTATCCTTATGTTTTAAATAAACTATGAATAGCGTGTACACAAAGACAGACTGTGCATTATATTGTTTCCTTATTTTCCTAAGGAAACTTACGCCGGTATCTCTTCACACCATACGTACAAACATTTTAGCACAAAGTGTTATTTTTTTTCATTAATTTCTATCCGTAATCCAAAAAATAAGGGACAAATATATTTTGCTGTTACGATCGGTCCATCTGTCTGTTTGCTTGTGATTTTTTTTTTGATTTATCTGTAAGTGGGGAAATCAATTAGCCCTGACTGCAGCCTTTAATTGGTTTGAGCTATAGATTTCATACTTCACAGATGGATATAATATAAAAGAACCTATCCTTGGGTTTAATTTTTTTTCTTTATTTTGACTTTCATATGATAAATTAAGCCTCGACCAATGAGATATGATTTTTATATTTCACTGATGTATTCCACGTGTAAAAACTTTTCCTAGGGTACAAGTATTTTAGATTTTGATCTTTACGTTTGACTCACTTTTAGAAAAATTTTCAAACTTTTAATCTTAGCGTAGCTATTACACGGTTAAATCAAGTGATATCATACTCCTCACACTCATAATTTGATAAGACCTTCTCTTGAGTACAAAGAGTAATGACCTTTAATCTTGAACTTATGGATTTGACCTACTTTTAAAAAACGTTAACTTTGGACGCTTTTACTGAATATTTAGTGCTAGGGGTTAACTATTTTACCGGTTCATTTCTCGTGGTAAGAACTTCTCTTGAATACCAATATTTTCTTTTTATTCTATATCCTTTTATTTGGACATCAGACTTTGACTTCTTTTGAAAAACTTTGGTTATAACTTTTGAATGGTTGATTCCGTGACTTTTATATTTCACCTGTATATTCTTTCTGAAATTCTTTTGGGCATCATTAATATTGAATCCTTGACCTTGTCCAGTTTGACCTACTTATGAAAATCTCTAATTTTGGTACTAATTATTGAACTGTTGCTGCTTTTATTGTTTTTTTTAGAAGGTAGACTCAATGTGAGAAACGTTTCTTTTGGTACCAAAACTAGTTTTATATTGACCTTGGTGTTTGACCTGCAAACGACTACATTAATCATAAGCCTCTTTGTGTCACAAACTTATCTTGGTTTTTCATCATTAGCTCCGAAGACTTTTCCTATTGATTTAATAACAAATTTCAAGTTGTAGTCTTTCACAGTTTTGGATATATATAAACAATAGTCTACACACTGTATAATAGAGAAGACCTGTCACACATATTGAATCATTTTGTTTAAAAGATGTAGTCTCATAATTGCAAAGGTATTTGCAAACATACTGATTTATGTTAGCTCGCTATGTTTTATTTGCAAAGACAGTTGCAGTTACAAGATAACATCTTTCAAAAAATAATGAATCAGTGCTTATATTTTTCTAACTCCTTGTCTTGTTTTGCAAATTTGATATTTTTTTCTAACTTACTTGAATTATCTCTAACCTAAATAACAATAAATTTAAATGATATCAAATTTTGCTTTTAACGTTTGTGACGTCAGAACAAAATGCATATTACACATGTTACCTTTTGACCCCCAATCTGCGTTAGGGTGTTTTGAAATAAAAAAAATACAAATAAAAAAATTACAGTATCGATATAAGTCTGCTATTACGTATATTGTGCATTCAAGAGCAGAAATTTTTCTTCAATGATTTTCTGTAGCAATAGAAGATACCACTCTTCAGAAAATGTGATTTCGTCTTACTTTAAGCTTATGATCTAGTATCATTGAGAATCTAGTATCATTGTGCTTCTTGTCACACCTAAAATTCAAGCTATCTAAATATTTATGGTATAATTAGATTTGTGGAAAGAAATGTTCAGTATGCCTCACTTCAACATTTTAGCTTATTTTCTCCATGATATTAAAATAACGATAATTTCAATTTAAGCGGTTTCAAGTAGATTAATGGATAATTAAATGCTCATTCATTAAAAATAAAAATACTGCATGGATGGAAAAAGATGGGGATATGTTTTTAGAGAAGTATAATCTTAGATGCATTGTACCTCAAAACATGACCATCAAATATACCTATGAATTTTTTTTAAATACGTACATCTAAACATCTTTATTACAATGAAACTTGTCTTATCCGACATGCACGGGGAACAGATATTAAATATATTTGTCGGAATAAACAAAGTAAGTATTGTCGCGTGTAAAAATCATTGAGATATGTATAAATGACAAATGAAATTAAATAGCTGGAAATCACTGAAAAGAGTATTGCATGTGTCGGATTAAACAGGTTCCACTGTAATAGGTTTAACAATAAAGTAATCGTCATCCCAATTCTCCGCCCAGTTATCTCCATTTATCAGTGTTTGGAAAAAAACAACGAATTTTTTCTATTTTCAAATTTATTACAACACATATAAAGTACATCTTTTACTGAATATATTCAGTATCGCTTTACAGAGCAGTTCAACACCCTTCTTTTACTGTTTGTTACTTGATGTTAAATATTTAAAAAAAAAGAACTCAGCAATAAAAATTGATTTAAAACCGTCTCTTGAAGGTTTCCATAATCCATGGATGATCTTTCGTCTGTTAAAAAAAATTAAATTAATACTTCACAGATAAATTTAGGATAGCATATTTTTTCTATTAAAAACAACTTTTATAGCTGAAATTTTCAGAGTAATACAAACATAAAAAAATTGACATTAAAATGTAATGATGTTTACCTAGTTCCGTCTGATCATCATGGTGGCCCCCCTCACTGATGTCCCACTCGTTACTGTGGGATTTCATGGATACATCCAAGACCCCGGGGACAATTGACCGTTGAGGAAGGCCTGGTGACAGTCGTGAAACCACCAGCCTCCTCTAATGTTACTGTGAGCAGCACAGTTAGAACTCCGTCTGTCATTGTCTCTGTCTTGGGTGGAGAATGACATCCCAGACAGGTCAAAGTTAGAAGAACCCGTGTCAAACATACTGTCTCCTGTAAAGTTAAACAAAGGAATCACAGAGATAATTGATTTATATATATTCTATCTAACTGTCATTAATAATACTGAGGTAATTCTAAGATAGACAGCTTTAGGTGATGGAAAGAGTGATAATATTTATTTAGTTCAGTCATTGAATCCCGGGTGTCTTAATACTGGCACCTGCAGATTTAGAAAAACAATACATAACAGAGATAATAATTATTAATTCATATCACATTGATTTTGATATTTAAGTAAATCTGAGATACGCAGTTTAAAGTGTTGTTTCCTGGAAAGAGAGATAAAAATAATACAAAACAACAAAACACTGCGTAATTCACATAACATCCTTTCTAGTGTAACAATAAACAACAGACGTGTTACACTTGTTAGCAGATAATTCTTCAAATCTGCACATTTTTTAAATTGAATATCCTAGAACTTTAGCCTCACAACTTTTACTCGGAGATATGTTCCGTTATGATATAACTGAAATATCTAATATTAATTTGGATACATATTCTTAGAACACGTTTTACACCTTCCTTCAACAAAATTTGCCAAAAATGAAGATATGTCTAATAAGTCAAGATAAAATTTACAGCATTTTTCACCTGAAAATCACATATTTTGACTAATATTTCAAATTTAAC
>NW_026929594.1:0-15000 GCF_032062105.1 Saccostrea cuccullata | reverse complement strand
TGCAGAAAATGCTAAGTGGTCTAAGGATACATGGTCAAGAAATTTGAAGTGCTTTGCTTACAGGTACTGCTCTGATTCAGGTTTACATGTAGGTTATCTCCGGTGATGCATTTGATTATGAAAAATTGAAAGACTGTTCATTGCTTCAGAGATTTAGAATGTCCGAAGAAGGTTTCCGGTCATTGGTGAAATTCAGAGGTTGTAAACAAAAAATGCCAGTTTCAGTTTTTCGCGCGTTTAGACAATTATCTGAAAAGATGGATGGAACTCGCGAAATCCCCATTAACGTTTGATGGCTAAGAGATCTTATGCAATGCGTGAACAATTTATTTCAAGTTTTAAAAAACGACTTTAACAAGTCTACTTTCTATTAAGAACTTCATCCTTCAAATCACAGATGTTTTTTAAAAAAATGTTTTCGCGGTTAGCAATTTTCTTTGAAATATTGAAATAATGTGTGTTTCATATAGTTTCTTTTGCAGATATGCCCTCGAAAAAAACATTTTATTGCATCAGCTTTAATGTACTTTGTGTATGTGTTGGGAAGGGGTCATTAAAATTAAATTTGAACATATCAATGCTAACAGATGAAGAAGGGAAGCGAAAGAAAAAGTTTCAAAATTTTACGGTTTCAATGCTATTATAAAAAAGCATAAAGAAAACCATGTACATTCAGCATCAAATAACACAGCATATTGAATTATATTTGATTTTCATTTAATCTTGTACGAATGAATAAAATGTTCACTTTGAAATTAAATCACCACAATTAGAAACATATAAAAGCCATTTATATATTGTCTGCCACAATGTAAAAAAAAGAATTAAAGTAAAATCATGGACTTATAATTATCAAATCAATAAAAATGCACATTGTCCTAAGAAGCATTTGTTTTTGTGTTGTTTTTTTTTGGGGGGGGGATGCAATTTCAGTTGAGAGAGGGCAAAACCCTAGAAAAATGTCTTGAAATAAAATGAATAAAGTGGAAAAACATAAAGTAGGTACATTTTACTTTTTCTATCGTATATTTTTTTGTCAATTATTTTTTGGTTGTCTTAAGATTGTGATAAATCTAAAGATTATCATAAGATATGACAGTTTTGTGAAACGGCTATGGTGCAATTTTACGAAAATTTTCGGTCTTAAGACAGATCTTAGTCATAAGATAGTTTTGTGAAACGCGCCCCTGCCTCGTAACTGACAGGGCGGAGTGTGGAAAGTGTACTCATCGACGGAACTGTCCGGAAAATTCCAGAGGCGTACATCAACATACATACATCGTTCATATCAAGTACGATTAAAGCTCTATGCATAAACAACCCAGTCTATGGTTTAATTATAGGTAATATAAAAGGTGCCCGAGATCCTTCTGACCCTAATCCAAAATGGGACACCGAAAGCAATAATGAAGTTGAGGAAAACGATACACAGGACTTGGTGTTGTCAGCCGTACAGACAAGAGGTCAAATTCAAAATGAATAGGAAAAGTACAAAACATTGAAGATAACTAGTATCACTGACAATTTTACCTCAGTAGATGATATGATAGTTGTCCAAAATGAGGACGCTACACTGGATAAGTATCGGGAATACGCAAGAACAAGTGTTCAGAAGTTTACAGGAGAATAGAATGTGTCTTGGTTTGTCATTGAAGACGGTCTGTTGTTCCGATATTTTCAGTCTCCGAAGGTTAGTAGTAATAACATTTTTAAACAGTTTGTTTTTCTCTCACCAACCGTATTACAGTTACGAAACTTGCACATGATTGTGTACTGTCTGGTCACTTGGGCATCAAAAAGACAACGGATAGGGTATTCTCTAACTTTTATTGGTCAGGTTTACAAGCTGATATAGGAAGATATTGTAGATCATGTGACGTTTATCAGCGAACCGTACCCAAAGGTTAAATTTTCCCAGTTCCATTAGAGCCTATGCCCCTCATTAAAACTCCTTTTGAACGAGTTTCTGTAGAATTGATTGGTACAATTTTCCCAGCAACAGATCGTGGGAACAGGTATGTACTCACTATGATAGACTACAGTACTAGATACCCTGAAGCCGTCGCACTCAAAGGCATTGAGACGGAACGTGTTGCTGAGGCATTGTTTGAATTCTTCACTAGACTTGGAATCCCTAAGGAAATTTTATCAGATATTGGAACCTAGTTTACCTCTTAGTTATGAAAGAGGTAGGTCGTTTACTTTCCATTGTACAACTTATAGCTACTCCGTACCATCCTGCCTGTAATGGTTTAGTTCAAAAGTTCAATGGAACGCTTAAACAAATGCTTAGACGTATGGCTGCTGAAAGACCCAAGGACTGGGACAGGTATATAGCACCTTTATTATTCGCATACCATGAAGTTCCTCAAGAAAGCATGTGTTTATCACCATTTGAATTATTATATGGTAGATCAATCCGTGGACCAATGACAGTTCTGCGAGAGCTGTGGACGAAGGAATTAAAAGATCCAGAAGTCTAGAGCACTTATCAATATGTCATCGACTTGAAAGAGCGATTAAAAGAGACATATGAATTAGCTAGGAAGTCTTTACAGAAGTCTAGTCAGCGCTACAAAAAATATTGCGATCGGAAAACAAGGTCACGTTCATTCAACGTTCAGGATAAGGTATTAATCCTCCTTCCGACGGATAGCAACAAGCTACTCATGCAATGGAAGGGTCCATTTACCATTTTTTCCAAATGTGGAATGGCTGACTACAAAGTAGATGTACAAGGTAAGATCAAAACTTTCCATGCTTACCTTTTGAAGAAGTATGTTGAAAGAGAAGTAAGTACACCCGAAGTTCTTAGTTCTTGTTCTGTCATATAAGAGGAAATACGTCAAGATGATGAGAATTCAGAAGGTGAGAGTGATTTCCCGCTAAAGATTCCGCCTTCCGAAGCTAAGGAGACATTTCAAGATGTGAATGTTGACACAGATCTAATTGAGCAGCAACAAGATGACGTCAAAAAGATTTTGTCGGAATTCAAAGATGTTTTGTCTGATTTACCAAATTTTACTCATTTGGCTCAACATGAGATACATCTGACAACTACGGATCCTATTCACAACAAACCGTATCAAATTCCATTTGCTCTACGTGATTCCGTTAGGGAAGAAATCAAGAAAATGATTGAGATGGACATCATAGAGCCGTCCGAATCTCCTTATGCCAGCTCTATCGTTGTTGCAAAGAAAGCTGATGGTTCTAAGAGAATATGCATCGACTTAAGAAAGCTAAACAAGGTGACAGTGTTTGATGCCGAACCAATGCCCGATCCCGAGGAAATTTTTGCTAGAATTGGACAAAGTAAGTATTTTACTAAAGTAGATCTTTGCAAGGGATATTGGCAAATTCCTATGAGGGACGAGGACAAAGACCTGACATCATTCGTCACTCCTGATGGTTTGTTTAGATTCAAAGTAATTCCGTTTGGTCTATCAAACGCGGCGGCGACGTTTAATCGCATGATGCGCATTTGTTGAAAGATTTGAAAGATACCGATAGTTTCATTGACGATATCTTGATTCATTCAGAAACGTGGGAAGAACATTTGGTGTCTATTAGGTGTTTATTACAAAGACTACGGTCGGGGAAACTGAATGCAAAACCATCTAAATGTTTTGTAGGTTTTAGCTCACTTGAATTTTTAGGTCACTCAGTTGGAAATGGTATAATGCGACCTAATAATGACAAACTTGAAGCAATTAAGAAAGCCCCTCGCCCTGAAACCAAGAAACAGGTACGTTCTTTCTTGGGACTGATTGGTTATTACCACAGGTTTGTTCCCAACTTTGCGGCAGTTGCTTGTCCTTTGACAGATTTGACTAAGAAAGGTACCCCAAATAAAGTCGAGTGGTCTGATGAACACGAGAGATCATTTATGAATCTAAAGTCATTGCTTTTACACGCCCCAATACTTAGACTCCCTGACTTTAACAAAGACTTCTTTCTCAGAACCGATGCTTCCGACTACGGAATAGGTGCTGTTTTGTTGCAGAAGCATGAGAAAATGTTCCCTGTCGCATATGCCAGTAGAAAGTTGAATGAAAGAGAGAGGAATTATTCTGTGATTGAGAAAGAGTGTTTAGCTATTGTATGGGCTATGAGAAAATTTCAGGCATACTTGTATGGTAGGACATTTGTTCTGCAGACAGACCATCAACCATTGGTCTATCTGAACAGATCAAAAGTGTCAAATGGTAGGTTGATGCGTTGGGCAATCTTTTTGCAATCCTACAATTTTGTAGTTCATGCTATCAAAGGTGTTGATAACGTAGGCGCAGACTTTTTGAGTCGTCATGTTTTGTAAATATTGTTGATTTGAATTTACTTTCAAAACATGTTTCCAATTTTGAAGCTGAAAACGGGAGGTATTGTCACAATTTTTATTAAATTTGCTCATGTCGGTTATGGCGTACCATAATTTCAATTCTCACCGTATACTCGTTACGGATAGTTGGTCACGGCTGTCAGACCAGTTTGTAAAATTGTCGACGTGTGAGTTCAGAGCAGGCCGTAGAAGGGAGAAGGTGTGTCCTTCCGTAGTGAAAATGTATAACCTGTGTGGTCTCCAGATAAAAAAGCTGTGTGCATTTGGCCTGAATGTTTGGTGTGTTTGAGAAGTTTTCCTGTGTGGAAAGCGTAGTATTTTTAGTACATTGGCATCGGTGAGTTTGAAATGTTTATTTTCTTAGCTAGGTTATTTTGTTTGTTTGGTTTTCTTTTCATAAAGTTATTACTTTGTTCAGTTTTATTTGTGATAGATAATATACCCGACATATCCATTTATTCCTTATTAATGCGTTATTACCGACTATGGAAACCCAGACTTTGAAATACTGTGTTATTATAGGTGACCAGCTCGACCAGCTGTGAATACAAGTAACGTAAGTGTGACGTTATAGGGTGTCGTTACTACAGCGTTGGAGGAAATCCTACGTACTAAGACGTTGACGGGTTTATGTGGACTTTGTCACAACGATAACTGGAAATTAAACCAACGACTGTGTGTTTAAAGAACGAACAATACGGTAACGTCTTGGGGTCACATTTGTAGCAAGATATCTACGGATTTGTGCACGTGTCGAGGAAATATTCGTCTGGTCGGGTTTGACAAGATTTTAGTCGGTATATAGACACTATTATTATTTTTTTTTGTTTTTTGTTTATTATATTTTTTTTTGTTTAGGTTTTTTTGGGTATTTGTGTGAGTGTTGTGTGTGTGCGTGTTCGGAATGTGTATATATTTTTTTGAGCACTATAATTAACTTTTGTTTGCACATACTCTTTGTTCTTTTTCAAAGCTTGGTTGCAGCGAGGGTTTATTTCCATGCCATTTATCACAAATTGTGACAGAGAGTTAGTGCTAATTTGTTTGCAGTCTTACATTTTGTTCAAAGCTAGGCATCTTAGTACTAAGGAAAATATTCTATGTGGTTGCTTATCTCGTTTGAA
Organism: Saccostrea cuccullata; assembly: GCF_032062105.1. Classification (NCBI taxonomy): domain Eukaryota; kingdom Metazoa; phylum Mollusca; class Bivalvia; order Ostreida; family Ostreidae; genus Saccostrea; species Saccostrea cuccullata. The sequence continues at coordinate 9,537 of NW_026929594.1, read as the reverse complement.
GGTGCAGCAGTTGCATCAACTTGCTCTTTGGGTGGACAAAGAACAAACGGTGATTCCCAATCTGCCAACATAACCTCCTTAGAAGCAGTTTTGAGGAACCTGTTGACTTCAACATTGGCACCAGCTTCCACTCCAGCATATAAACGGGCATGGTCTATTTATAGAGATTTTTGCAAACAAATTTGTTTTGAGTAATGATCTTCCGTTGCTTTGGCTTTGTTTATTTCTTATTTACTTGCTGAAGGTTATGCAGCTTCCTCTATCGTGTCATTTATTTCAGCAATAGCATATATGCATAAAAATTAACAATTTGCCTGACAATACATCATGCTTTCTCATTCAGAAACTGTTAAGTTCCCGTCGCAAATCAAGACCTTCAATGGATATTCGTTTACCAATAGCCATAGTAGTTCTGCATAAAATTTGTGATGCGTTAGAACATACAGTATCGAACATATATAAAAGGGCATTATTTCAAACATTGATTTTATTGGCTTTTCACGGCTTCCTCGGAATAGGAGATATAACATCAGTTTGCACTGCTAATAAGGTTTTACAAGTTTCACATATTACTTTTCAGAAAAGTAAAGTCTTGATTCACTTTCAAAATTATAAACATTTTGATACTAAAGTTTTTACTCTTACAATTAAATCTTTCAACGTAATTCAACTTTTTAAAATATTGTCCAATGAAGGCATTAGAACATTACATTAAGATGAGAGGGAGGACCGATGGGCCCCTTTTTGCTACCCCCGAAATACTGCAGTCACAAGGCAAGAATTTTCAAACATATTAAAGCAAAGCCCCAAGTTTTGTAATTTGGATGTCAATAGATTCAAAGGACATTCCCTTCGAATTGGAATGGCCTCTTACTGTGCATTACAAGGGATGAGCGATAGTCCGATTAGATTCCTGGGTAGATGGAAATCTGATGCATTTAAATATTAAATAAGACACGTGACACCATGTTGATATATGCTTGAAGGGAAGTGGATCCTTGGAGCAGTTTTGTTTCGTTATTTGTTTAGGATCTTGACTTTGAAGTGATTTTCAGGAATATTAACTTATGGGGACATATGTCTATCCCTCATCCAGAACAATAGTGCCTATAAGTCATTTGTTAATACTTAGGCTGGTAGGTGACAAGATTGTGTGCATATAAACTTTTAAAACAGTAGAAGCTTACAGTGTGAGATATTTTTTCAATCTGGGGGCATATGTCTATCCCTCATCTACAACATTGCTTGAGGTAGTCCTTACGTGAAGACCACACACATGTGAACTTTTTAAAAAAAAAGGTGATGCTCTGCGAATATAAGGGCATATGTTTATCCCTTATCGAACATTCTACGGAGTCATTCGTTAATACTTAGGACCCGCAGGCAGCATACACTTGGAATAGTAACCTCATTTGGTTGTGATGGGGGCATTTGTTAATCCCCCATAAGACACTTGTGAATTCAAATATTTTATCATTATTGAATTGTAAAAGACTAATAGAAACAGTATCTTTTCAGATATATTTCATGAGAAAGTTGTTTTGTTACATCACGGGACATATGTTTATTCCCATTTTTGAAATGTACAGAACAGTAATGTACATTTTACTCACTTTTGGTATGATTTATGTTTGAGGTGTTTTGCCCTTTATTTTTCCTTTTTGGGTCTGAACTTTCCCTAGTTTGGTCAAGTCAGTGGCGTTTTCAGGCCAATTTTCATTATTTTTATGTTAAATCTAAAAGGTAATTACTGTAAATTTGGATTATCTCCATTTACAAAACTGGTTTATTTTTCATCTTGATATCTTGTGTCTACTAAAAATTATATATATGTCATTGTTAATATTACTTTTGAGAATTGCAAACACATTATTAATCGTCACAAAGGTGGCAACACACGACAAACTGTTTTACAAACGTTCTACTCATTGAAGGAGGATACAATAAGGTGTTCTAGCGTTGAAATGATTGGGGAAAGAAATTAGCCAGTTGATGGGTAACCGGCGTATCAAAATACTTATTGCAATAAAAAAAAAAAAATAAGTTTGCTTATTTTTTTTTATTGTAATCCATAAGTGTCCGTCTTGAATGTGAAAGTCTAAAATATTATATAGCTGTGCTTTGTAATCGTAATTTAGCTTCATGGCTTACCGAGGTAGGAGAGGCAGAGATTGACCAATCAAAATCTGACCAATAAAAATCTAACAAGTGAAATTCTGACCACGCGGTGGGTTACTCTGACTCTTCTCCCATATACATCCTTGGAGGACGGACGTTTTTTTTTAAATTTTCTTATTTAACTCCTTCCGCCCCTCCTCCGCCAATTTTGTTTGTTTTCAGACCAATTTTCATGATTTCTCTGTTAAATCTAAGTGGTAATTACTGTAAATTTGGATTATCTCCATTTACAAAATTGGTTTATTTCTCATCTTGATATCTTGTGTCTGCTAAAACTTATATGTCATTGTTTATAATACTTTTGAGAATTTCAAACCTATTATTAATCATCACAAAGGTGGCAACACACGACAAACTGTTTTACAAACTTTTTACTCATTGAAGGAGAATACGATAAGGTGTTCTAGCGTTGAAAGGATGTTGGAAAGAAATTAGCCAGTTGATGGGTAAGTGGGGTATCAAAATGCTTATTGCATTAAAATAAATATATATGTGGTATAATTAGATTTGTGGAAGAAATATTCAGTATGCCTCACTTCAACTTTTTCGTGTATTTTCTCCATGATATTAAAAATAACAATAATTTCAATTTAAGCAGTTTCATGTAGATTAAAGAATAATTAAATTCTCATCTATTAAAATACTGCATGGATAGAAAAAGATGGGGATATGTTTTAGAGAAGTATAATCTCACATCTTTATTACAATGAAACCTGTCTTATCCGACATGCACGGGGAACAGATGAAAAATATATGTGTTGGAATAAACAAGGTGTAGTATTGCAGCGTGTAAAGATCATTGAGATACTAGTAAGTATAAATGACAAATGAAATTAAAGGGTTGAAATCACAGTAAAGAGTATTGTATGTGTCGGATTAAACAGGTTGCACTGTAATAGGTTGAACAATAAATCCATCATCATTCTAATGCTCCGTCCAGGTATCTCCATTTATCAGTGTTTGGAAAAAAGAACGAAATTTTTCTATTTTCAAATTTATTACAACGCATATAAAGTACATCTTTTACTGAATACATTCAGTATTACTTTACAGAGCAGTTCAACCCCCCTTCTTTTACATGTTTGTTACTTGATATTAAATATTAAAAAAAAGAACTCAGCAATAAATATTAATTTAAAATCGTGTCTTGAGGGTTTTCATAATCCATGGATGATCCTTTGGCTGTTAAAAAGAATTTGAATTAATATTTCACAGATAAATGTATAATAGCATATTTTTTCTATTTAAAATAAAACAACATTTATAACTGAAATTTTCAGAGTAATACAAACAGAAAAAAATGGATATTAACAGGTAATGATGTTTACCTAGTGACGTCTGATCATCATTGTGGTCCCCTTCACTGACGTCCCGTACTCTACTGGGGGATACCATGGCCAGTTCCAGTCCTCCGGGGACCAGGGACCGTTAAGAAAGGCGAAATGACATCTGTTGAACCACCAGCCTCCTCCGTACGCAGCAGCACAGTTAAGGACGTTCGATCCTGAGTTTTTGAGTGGATTTTGGTTATGTCCTTTATTTATAAAATTCTGCATCATTTTCAAGTTCTAACATTAAATCTGAATTCTACAATGCAAATTGAACTATATTTAATGAAAAAACCGCGATTAAATTCCATTCAAGTAGAATTAAACTAGGGACTATATTTTGTGGCGGAAGGTTTTTTAGACGAAAATTATCAGTTTTTCCCTTTTGAACTATAACAGCCCTCTTTATTTTGGATTCCTATTTTTCCATGCTGGTTGCACACAAAGCTGTTTTTTGCAGTGAAATGTGTTATGCTGGTTCTGAAATATCTATTGAATTATTTCTTATGAATTCTATCAACAAAGTGGGACAAATACAGTGAATATATTTTGGAAACCCGGGAAAAATTGAGCCAAATTTAACGTAAAATTGACACTTTTTTAGTAATATCTGAAAATCAACATCATATACCCCCACTTTTGATGTATATATCTTCAATTTAATTCTCAATAAAGATAACTTCACTTTTTTAGGCCTATTACCCCCACTTTTGATGTACTAAATTCAGAAAAAGTTTAAGACTTTAAAATAATTTTCTTGCTTATTAAATTTTCAATGCCAGAAAAATCTCATTTTATTAGTGCAGAAAGGTCAACTAATTGAATATGCGAAGCGATTTGAAACTTTTTCTTCCTTACAATTTTAAAGTGTCTTTTTTTAAACAGACTTAGGAGTTCATTTTGTTTCTTGCTTTAATTGGATTAAAAATATTGCGGGGAAAACGTCGAGGATGTAATTTTTAATTAAGACACACATTTCAGTGCAAGAAGGTCATATTAAATGTACTGTAGCGCGAAAAGAAGCATATTGACCCCCATTTCTTGATTTGAATTTTAATTAAGCTATGAATGTAGAAACTAAAAATATACTTGGCAAAAAAAGTTTAAGACTTTAAATATCAGGATCGAACGTCATTAACATCACTCCAACCATCGTTATCCTTGTCTAGGGTACTGAAGTACATCCCAGACAGGTCAAAGTTATTGGGGAAACCTGTGTCTAACATAGCGTCTCCTGTAAAATCAAAAAAAAAGGAATCACAGAGATATATAGGATCTCCCATGGTTTGTAGTTGGATATGATTTTTATCCAACAAGTAGCCTTGGCGAGGGGATAAAAACACGCAACGAGTTGGATAAAAATCATATCCTACTACAAATCATGAGGGATTCTTTTTATCCCATGTTTAATACTTCACAACCGATGTTTTACGCTGTTTTTATATGGGACTCCTCTATATTTTACTTCATCATGCTAACGCAAAAACCCTTGTGACGTCATAACTGCACTTAAGTGTGGGATATGAAAAATTTATCAAATGAGTCATATCCACGGGAGAAAGGGGAAAACATGGGATAAAATGGATTTATATATCTTAAATCTAATTGTCATTAATAATACTGAGGTTATTCTAAGATTGACGGCTTTAGGTGCTGGAAAGAGCGATAATATTTAATTTTAATACTGAAGTACGTCTGAGATACGCAGTTTAACGTGTTGTTTCCTGTAAAGAGAGATAGAAATAATACAAAACAAAACACAGCGCAATTCACATAGCATTCTTTCTATTGTTACAATAAACAACAGACGTGTTACACTTTTAATCAAGGTATTATTTGGGGGGGGGGGGGGGGTAAAGGTCACTGGAAATTTAAGAAACATCACATAATGAAATTTTAATATTTGTCCGAGACCGTGCCTTGATATTTAACCTGTAAAGAGAGATACAAAACAAAACACAGCGCAATAAGTAAATAAATGGAGATAAGATAATCATGGTGAGATCTGTGAATGTTATAAGATGGTAGATTTCTTATTAAATAAATGTAAATGTGAAACGCGTTGAGGTCTTTTGAATTTGACTTTTTAAGCTTTTTTTAATTTGAATATTTATCGAATTTTTGCAAACCTTTAGACATTTTACATTAATGACGCACTGTAAACTTCCTATTCCGTAGCAGTAAAAAAATGTGAATCATTGAAAATCAGACTATCATGCTCTTTAAACTTTTTCCGTATTAGTTAAAATGTGAATTATCAAAAATTATCAGGAAACCCAAGCTGAATAACATTGTTGAAAAAATGTTAATTTGTGTGTTTAAAAAAAATAACATAATTTTCCTTGTACATGAAATGGATAATTAGAAATTTTATCTATTTGACAATAACAAATTCAATATCTGCTGTGAATTTGAATATGACATGTACCTGGAAATGATATTCTTAGATATTAAACATGTTTAATTAGCATGGAATCAAAAACGTACACAGAATATCCGGTAAAAAAAAAGCATCTTTCTCTTTTTTATACAACTTTATAACCTGTCAATACAGAAAAGTATTATTATGATGATATACGTAATTTGAACCTAATTTTAAGAACTTAACATGAATACACTGACCTAAAGTTCCATTGGCAGGTCCTGCAAGAAAGAGTTGATATTTCCCTGCTTCGTCGGAGACAGAAAATCGGTCGTACATTTTATAAAGCGTTGTACCATTCTGGAGAGTGATGGATACATAAAGGGATGAGGTGTTTTCTTTCGTTAATTTATGGATTACATCATTTCCTGTATTAAGATATATGTGAAATCATCTGAAAAGTTCATCGAATACAAAAATTCTTTAAAATCTATATGAATCTACCGTAATGAAAAATCAAATTATTTTCCAGATATAGCTGTAGACAATACTGCTAAATTAGGTCTCATAAGAATATGCCGCTAAATGATATTCTTCTTTTTATTTTTTTTAATTATTTGAGATATCAATTAAACACGATATCTCAATATCGTAGAACACACATTACCTAGTCTTAAATTTAGATCTTTATTACGCTTCATAATTTTTTACCTGCCACAAGAATATTTTTATCTTCAAACTTTGAAGGAATAAAAAGTTCTTATTTGAAAGCGATTTACACTTACCAATCCAGACGTTCTGTCCTGGTGAACCAAAACCATTCTTATATTCCGTCCAGTTCCTGTCAAAACTCACTGATCCGTCTACGCATTTCTGAATGGCCTTTGAAAATTAACATGCGTAACAATTCAATTTATTGCTTTGAACATTCATAGGATCCATATGTTTTGATATGAACTACAATAAAATCCTACAATCCTTAAAACAATAAAAACAAGGTGTGTTATATTAAGGGATATTGATTCTAAAATTAAAAAAAAACCTACCGTCCATCCCCCGCCCATTGTCGTCATATCGCAGTCGACACTGATTGGTACTGTTGATGTTCTGTAGGGGTATATATCATACACCCCTGTGATGGTTTGTCCCTCTTCACAAAGTTCGTTACAATCTTTGGGCATGGCAGAAAAAACACAATCTAGAAAAATATCGGGATCGTATTATGCGTATGTACAAAAGGTGAGAGGATATATAATGCCTGCGTGATATATAAATGTTAATTGTTGAAGCTAAAATGTTTACTACATGTAAAATGTGTATTATGTTAAACTGTTCCTCATTGTCTAAATTCATTCTTGTTTTCTATTTGATACAAATCTTTGATTAAGGACATGATTAAAAGTATTTTAAAATCAAATACAATATGTTCAATACTCTGTTGATTGAAAGAAATGTAAAAGAGGAATACATTTGTAGATAAGATGACACACAATTTAGACACTGAAACATATGTTGAAAAATGTAGTAAAATCATGATATATTTTATGCATGATGCAATGTATGTGAAATTGAACATTCATAGATTCTTAGGTGATACAATGACCATGTTTTCCAACACCTGTCTATCGTATCAAACTTCAACAGATTGTAAGGCGAAAAAAAATAAAAAAAATTGTGTCCTCGCAAGAAGGACATAAAAAAAACAAAGAAGCAAACGAAAAAAACAGATATACATACCGTTATCCGAGTAGTATCTCCAACCGGCCTCATCAGACATCAAAGACAATACTCTTTTCTTGTGGGTACGACATTTCTTCATTCCGGGGTTAAAACCAAATAAGACGCACTCTCTTTGACACACCGCGGCGCACTCAGTCAATGAACGAGCACGATGTTCCCCTAAAAGTTCATAGTTTGACTTCTTATCATTTAAGTCAAGTCTCGCTGTATATTTCTGAGAAATAATGGTAGCTTTATATAAAACAAAGAAGCCTACAATTAAAGTGATAACCCACTGATTGCTCATTTTTTTGTTGCGCAAAAAACTGCTGCGTTCTTGTGAATCTGTGGAATTCTACTAAATGGTCTTTCAACAGCAGAATATATAATATATCGTACCATAATCACAGTCTGAAATGTGATTGGCTAACTGTACGTATTCTATATTTCACTGTTTTAAAGTATCGATTTTATCGAAGTTCATATGAATTTTCATGAATTGTCATAAACGCTTATTTTGAAATTGCAATTTAGATATAACAATGAAAGTTGTGCTGTTTTTAATTTAGTTAATGCCTGTTATGTTATGATGTTGTACAGTGTTTTTTTCTTTTTTATTAGCTATCTTTAAAATATGGAAATTTGATATCTTCTTCTCCTTCATCCACTCAAACTGAATGAAATTAGAAATCAGCAATATTGAAATAAAATTCAAAGTAAAATAATCTGATTCTAAAACATTCTAATTAAGAATATATTGAATATATATTGATTTTTCAACTTTGATACATTAGCCAATAAATGTTAATGTAACACAATACATGTACATCATCATTGGTTTATTTACTTTTGAGTCTTAGAGAGACATACATTTGTAAAATACAATTATAATAGAATTTTATAAGACTTCTTTTAAGCCCGTTAAAAACTTTTTTTAAAATGAAAAGTACTAACGGTAGATGTTTAAAATATAGAATCGTAATACGTAATGCCTCGAGCCCGGGGAGGGTTGCTTAGCCATTATATAGACAGTGAAAGTTGAGATTTACCTTTTTGATAAGCCCCTCCCCCTCCCCCCACCCCCACATATTGGGTGCATGAAAGCATGACGTCAATCCATGACCTAGTATATAACAAAGATATGTAGGATTAAACATTCTCATCCAACGGTCATTCCTACCGTGTGTCCCATGTTATGATCGAGCAAATCCAAAAAAAAAAAAATTGACAATTCAGTGTTATACAATCATAATGACGAATTGTATATAAAATGTGAGTTTACTTTGGTCTTAATCATGGACTATATCTTATATGACTGGGTCATTGTATCAAACACAAAACTTACGAAATCCTCACTTAAAGCTAACTATTGATTCAATTGATTTACCACATATTTTTACCAGTTAGCCTAGTTTTTGAAACTGCGAAAAACAGGTCTCTAGGAATGGATCTTTAAGCCTTCACTAAACAATGTCGTGTGTAATGTTCTTTAAAAAAAATATGAAAATAAAAATTAAACGTTATGAAATAGTTTTTATAATACGAGTATCACAAGGTTAGCAAATACGCGAAGAAAAAATATACATATGCAATTTTAAAAGCAGTTACAGTATAAAACTTAAAAAACCGCGATTTTTGTTCGTTCAATAAATTTAAGAAAAGGGTTACTTAAAAAAGAATCACAAAACCTATGTTTGATATCATTGCCCCAATTTGAGCATTGGACATCAACATAATAAGTGGTGTTGTAATGAAATCTATAAGAAATTGTGGTTGTAATGAGCCTCTTCAAATTCTATGTGCAGTTGAATAATGGATAGGAAATCAGAGGTAAAACAATAGTGGTAGTCAATATATATGTAATATACTGTAAAACCCAAATTTTATTCGCGACGACTTAATTTCGCGATTTACCGAGAGTAAACTAGTTCGCGGGGATTTATTTTACAA